>NC_056726.1:986885458-987007260 GCF_019279795.1 Protopterus annectens | reverse complement strand
TTTGGAGCACACGCACCTGAACACTCACACCATACTGAGGCGGATGCACAGGCAAGACATATGCATGTGCATGTGTTTGGGTTGCTCAGTTCACAGTTCTGGTATCCGGACACATCTGTTGGGGCTCTGCAGTAGTCACAAGCTACATGCATACATGTTGTTAAGTTATTTGCTATGCTACACAATGTTATCCTGCAGTAACAGTTGCAGCAGGAACAGCATGGGGCAGGGCCACACAGCCCAACACCACTGCCAAGGCCTGTACAGGCACAGTGTGACATGGTGAAGGCACTACCTGAGTAGGGCACAGTCGGCGACAGCCCGTGCACAGTATGACCAGCCCTTGGCAAACAAGAAACACAAGGCATATGCACTGACACAGTAGGTACCCACGGATTTCCCCTCTCTGACCCGCACACAGTACAATGGATGCCAAATATGACAGTGCCTGTGCTCGGCCATGTATGGGAGGTGCACTGTGTGCATCCGACATAGGCAGCACTCCAGCACCTTCCTCAAGTCCATAACACAACCAGGGTATGTCTATTGACCTAACAAGTGGCAGTTGTATTAGATTGTGTACTTACCCATTGGTCTGGTATGTATGTGAGCATACAAGTGACTGTGGTGGCCAAATGTTAGGGCCGCAGACAGTACACATCCATAATGGCACCATGACCTCTGTAGCACATATGGGGGTCACAATGGTAGCCTGTAGTACACAGGGTGTCCTACCCACTGCAAATTATGGGCTGACCATCATGTGTGTCCGTACAGCCCACACACATTCCATGCAGCTGGACAGATGTGGACCAATACAGACAAATGGTATACGATGGCCTGTGGATATGCCCAATGACTGACCCCAACCCCCTATGACACACACAGATGACAGCAGGCCAGGCTGTTTGATATAGGATGCGTAATAGGACGTCCAACACCACTGTGCTGTTAATTAATGTTGGGAACTGATGTACCCTGGTATCCCTCCAACCAGCAATGTAGGTACATCCAAAGACTGACATGGAGTACCCGGCAGACCAGTACAGTAGCGGCAGATGTTTACAACTGTTGGCTGTGCCCCCCGTCACACCTACAGATGTAAGAGTCATGTGCACCACCCACAGTGCTGTGTAGGACTGTGGTTGCATGTCCCCCCATGCTATACAGACATGTAGCAACTGTCAATGCCACATGACCATTAGCTACCCTGCAGACACAGCATGTTACCTGTCTGTGTAGAACGGAGGGGTCAGCAACACGGTACTAACTATCTGGACATGTGGCACATGCAATACAGTTGACCATAATTTGCATGCTCACACACATGACAGTATTGTCAGTCTCCAACATGCGTAACAGTCATACTGGGCATGCTCACACACTGAAACACAGGACGGCCAGGCATGCACACACCAGTGGTCCGGACATATCTGCCGGTACATTGCTATACTGTTGGATGTCTGCACTGTATGGTGTTTGTGGTCTATTGTCTGTACATATGCCATGGTCTATTGTTAATTCACATGAGCTATGTGTGCAGGGTACTTCTACCATCACATGTATAGGGCAGTTCTTTGTTTGCAGACAGGGCGACACCTTTGGATACAAACCGGGTAAGGCACAGTCCAGCAGGTGGGAGCTGTTGTGCGTGGGTTTGCACAGTGTTAAGCATTGCTAACCTCTGGTCACAGCACCTTATACATGTTTACACTCCACATTTCTTTGACAGGGCACTACTGGCATACTAGTAGACCAACATGCTTACAGCCGCTCACTCTCCGACATTTCCGCTTACATTTGCCACTCACGCTGGGTGTGTGCGATCCCTTGTGATGTGTATTACATCGGACTACATGACTACAGTATAGGGTATGTGTAACCATTTTGCGACAGCAGCCATTCGACTGTACGGACTCGGCGGCCTGTCCAGTGACGTAATCATATTATATGCGTGTTCCTCATACAATCTGCTCCCATCTGCCTGATAATGGGAACCAATACTCTGCAATGCTGACATGTGATTTGAGTTTGTTAACACAGCTGTCTGCAGGGTCATGCTACCGCATACCAACTGCACGTTGACCACCTTTCAGATTGAACAACGGGAGACTGTAGGAGTGACACCTTTCCCACTTTGCATGGGACAGTCCCTCGTCACACATCACATGTGACAATACCAGAACTCTCCACCAATTGGGGACACATTTATGCAGAATCAGGGACAGGTCATGAAAAACAGGAACACTTTTACAAAAGTAGTGCTATTAACTTGACACATTGAAAGAATCAGAGCATATGACATAATACACATATTCTGAAGTAACAGTTGTTTATAACTCTTACTTATTGTCATTAGTCGGTAAGTGTAATTCACCACCTTTCTTTCAACAGCCGCTACATTTAGGAGGGATTAAGAAGGACACAGTTAGACTTTCAGTCAAACTCAGGGACGTACCTGACATTCAGGGACAGCTGAGTGGTATGGACAATACTCTAGCCATTGCAACTGTCCTGATTAGGGGACTTTCTCATGTTGTAGGTGTCTGTACTGATTGCTTGTTACAGGTCTTGTATACCTGACATGTCGATATGTCATATGTAGTAGCATAAGCAACTATACTGCTGCTAGACTACGCTTTGATTTGCTCCGATATGTATATTTCAGTACTATGCATGGCTGTAAGTATGTTCTGCCCTGGTACATCTGACAGTTCTACAGAGCAGGTTCCACTTTGGCCGTTCAGACTGGTGGCGGACCTATAGACCCTATATGTAGAGCTATCACGTGTCGAGGCAACACATACCCACAGCATACCTCTCAACTGTCCCTGATCTTCAGGGCCATCCCTGATTTTGAATCAGATTTTAACTCTGTCCCTCTTAATCCCTCCTAAAACTAGTGACTTTTGGAGGAAAGGTGGTGAATTACACTTAATGACTACAATAATTAAGAGTTACAAACTTTTACTTCAGAAAAAGTGTATTAATTCATATGCTCTGATTCTGTCAATGTTTCCAGTTAATAGCTCTAATATTTGAAATGTGTCCATGATTGTCCTTGTGTTTTCTTGACTTGTCCGTGATTCTGTTGAAATTTGTCCCCAATTGGTTGAGAGGTCTGACCCACAGCCAGTAGTACATGGACCTCCACGGTTTGCATACGTTAAGGTTATTCATGTAGCATTATAATTGATAATACTGTTTCCTATTACATGTAGCTGTTACTGATACAACAAATTGATGTCTGACACCACTACACACACTATATAGCCTCCATTCCCGAACTCACAGGCCCAGACCTCTCAACCAATTGGGGACAAATCTCAACAGAATCAGGGACAAGTCAGGAAAAATTCAGGGACAATCAGGGACACTTTTAAAATATTAGTGCTATTAACTTGAAACATTGACAGAATCAGAGCATATGAATTAATACACATTTTGTGAAGTAAAAGATGTTTATAACTCTTAATTATTGTCATTATTCATTAAGTGTAATTCACCACCTTTCCTCCAAAAGTCACTAGTTTTAGGAGGGATTAAGAGGGACAGGGTTAAAATCTGAGTCAATATCAGGGACGTCCATGAAAATCAGAGACAGTTGAGAGATATGCACAGGCCATGTGCCATAACTGTCGTTTTGCAAGACACAACTGCCCAGACGGGTGTGTCCCTCGCAGGCATACGGGTGTTTAACCTCTTCTATTATGCTATCATCTGGTCAGCAACTTATGCACTTTCCGTCAGTAGCAGAACTCACATACCAATGGGTGTGATTGAACACCGTATCAGGAACACTTCATAACACCCTGCGGGACACATTTAGATGATTGGTTCTATTAACCAGACACATTCACAGTCACAGAACATATGTATTCATTCACGTTTGTCGAGGTACATGCTGCTTATGACTCATACATGTTGTCATCTGTCATTACCTGTATTCTGCCACCTGTTCACCTAATATCAGTAGTTCTGGCAGTGCTTATTTGGACTTTGTTACATTCAGATACATAACTATGGAAGTCCATGCTAATCGGGTACACGGCACTGTGTAGTTCCCCGATGGTTTACAAACTATCCGGTAGATGTGCTCTTCAGGTTTGGGAGGTGTAGGCGTATGCTATGCCCACATGGGAATATTAATGACTTCCACTGGGTGGGCCTACTACATCTCTGCCAACCAGCACCTGCACACTTAAGCCCATTAATGCATACCCATGGTCCACCTACCTGGCACCCCTCTACAGCAGTCATGACAAATACTTACTGCGAGCACAGCTGGGGTATGAGCACACCCCTACACATTGCCCACTCTCCCCATCTCGGGACACATGTACGTTTTGTCAACCCATGAATTATCACACTTGCACAACCTACTGTTCCATGTACATCTACATCCTGCTCGTATTAGTGTCAGTAGATTCTTTCATACCTGAATTTCTGGGGTCCCGCAAGGGGCACCGTTATCCATGTTTAAAGTGTAGACCTTGCAGAACTCTCCCACTGGTCCTTTCCTACCGGTGTTTTGGATGGCAGCAGTGTATTGATCTGTATTGCCTGTCTGTATGTCTGTCTGGCCTAGCTGGGCGATGTGGGGGGTACAAGGTTTCTTTATTGGACCTCCCAGTCACAAATGCCTGGGCTGTAAATATGATATCCCTAATTGCTGTGAAGTAACCTATTTATGTGAATGTGTATATCTACACTGACATATAGTTTGTTTTGTGTGTATGTGTATATATCACTACCTGTTGTTTGTGTATATCTATCTATATATATATATATATATATATATATATATATATATATATATATATATATATATATATATATATCCGTATTGTGTATGTAAATTATTATAGCTATGTGTATATATAAGTTTTTATCTATATATACATCTGTGTGTCCGTTAACCTATACATTTCCCAGACATGGACACTTACACATGCATATTGGTTTTATCCCTGCTTCAACAGCATACTATTGCCTTAGTCATTCTGACACCGATACTTCACTCCAGTGAGCTTGTGCTCAGTATATTGTATGTTATGCAGCGGACAGATGTCTCAAGTTTTTCATGTCTGGGGTGCCGCTGCTAACTGGGTTGTGATAGTGTCATTCCACCTATTCCTCGTATGCGCCGCCTATTATTCCTGATACTGTGTTTGTTTCTGTACACATTCATATTATTACTGTTGATAGGATGTGTGTTTGTGTTACTGTGACTGTACATCAACAAATTGTTGTCTTCATGTAGTTGTGTCTTTCTGCTTTACCCGGTTTGTGGTTGTCACAGCAGAACTCCGTTCCGCTCATGGGTGGCGTATAGGTTTTACGTGCCGGGCTGCCAGACCTGACACATAACGTCCGATAGCGATACGCCCATTCACGCATGTCTCCACGCAAACGATGCTCTATCTGGGAATCGCAACTACGTACTAGCTGACCTCCACGGGCCACTCCATTGCACCCAGTACAACATTACCCTATCACTCCTGTGTCCATACTCGCATATCCATGGTTTCTCCTGCACACCCGTGTTGAGTTTCCCCGCATAACAAACATTATACACCTGATATCGCAGCCATGACACACCTTTACACATTGCCCTCTCATGAGTGTTGGGGACCTACACACATTTTGTACTGGCTTGTGTATTCACAGGCTCACTATCCATTCATATTTGCACATATGTGCCTTTCCTGGTGTTATGGATTATGAACGATGTGCGGGTTACAAGTGTAGGTGGTCGCAACATGTCCTACATTCCATCTGTTTACAATGTTGACGTAGAACTTCAACGATGTTATGGCCACTGGTATAGCCCTGCCTCTGGTGTGGAGAGTGGTGCTCTACCCACACTTGTGCAGCTTGATGTGACATACACTGCAAGGACTTCATAATTCCTAACTTGCTCTGGATTCCCTTCACAACCCTTGGGTTTGCTTCCATCTTTCCTAATATATATACATATACATATATATATATATATATATATATATATATATATATATATATATATATATATATATATATATATATATATATATATATATATATATATATATATAGATAGATAGATATGTAGCTATATTATTGCATATTTATGTTATGTATGTGGATATTTCTCTATACACACATCTAACTATATATATATGAAAGTTACAGCTGTAGAAGACAACATACATTTGCTATGCTAATAGCTGCGTACACCCACGCAGGCCCACTTGCATCTACTTATTCTGAGTTACATATGTTTACAGGCACATCTTTAGGATTACATGTGTCTTATTCCTTATGACAGTACCACTTTGATGGAATCCGGTTAATGGACCCATGCTAACGCAGTCACCTTTACATGTAAATGTTGGCTTTACAGCACAGAGGCATTCATTACACAATTAATATTTGTTATAGTCGTACTTGCACCGGGAATGCCTTTAAGTTGGGCGGATGCTGTAACCACTACATTATTGGTGTTCTGGCTCATTTATATGTATACCCATGGTTCATAGCTACTCTGACATATGCCTCACCGCTTCCCTTACACAGCAGGCATCCATTCTCCTGCTGGGAAAACTGCAGTACTACAATTAGGACATTCCCTGTTTCCTACTGCTCTGGACCCATGCTGCGAGTCTACTCACTCCAAGGATATTCATAACTCCTATGCTTATAGTCCTCACACATACGCATGTTTGATTGTCAGGGTTTTCATGCGCTGGTCCGGGTTTAGGCTCAGCTGACTGGTGACTAGCACTGCCCTGGCGCTGTTCAAAGATCAGATGTAGCACATGGACAGAGTTAGTCCAGAGTTTAACATTCTACCTGTGTTTACAGACGCAGGTGTTTGGGCACCTCTGACCACATTATTGGGTCGGTGCTACATAATTTAGGGTGGGGAGTGGTTCCACTACATAATGCAGGTTGGGGGGTGGGTTCCTTCACATTTGACTATTTCATTCATTTATACATACAATGAATATTATTCTGGACATCTGTTATGAAATCACTACAGGTGTGCAATAGTCTAGTCAACAGCTGGGACAGTTGGTTGGTGTAGTTCTGTGTACGGACCTCTCTGACACTCGGGGACTCGTGTCTACAGTGACATGGACAATCACGGACACTTCTACCATATTAGTAGTATTAACTTGGAACATGTTGACAGATTCGTAAAACTACTAATTGTCTGCAGTTAAATGCATCTAGTACTCTTCATTGTTGTAAGTAGTCATTCTCATTCAACACCTTTCCCTCAAAGGTAACTGGTTTTGTGAGTTTTTAAGGGTCTGGCCAGTTATTGTGCGAATGCTCCGACCATTGGTATCGTTGACATTGTCATATGTATGGGTTGTGCTGTATTCCGGTGACTAGGGTTGGCATCTTTTCACATGGCCAAGATGGGTCATTTTCTGAACACACCAGGTTTTACAAGCCGACACATACCCACGGTCAGTACAACAGATAGAACTTTACTTATTTGCCTACATAAAAGCCTATTGTTGCTTATTCTGTTTCTTGTAACATTTAGGTATTGTAGATACTGCAATAATTATTTTCTACTACTATTACATAACATATGGGACATAATTATGTCCTACAATCCCAGGACATTTGCCATTTGAAATGTCTTTTGTCAGGACCCAACTGTCCAATGATGGATTATCCCTCGCAAAGCAGGACAGATGACAACCCTACTGCGGACACCAGATTGTTTGGGCCTACACATAGCCACGGTCATTGCAGGTTTAGAACAGTCATTTGTTTCCTAGCTGTAAGCCTTATACCTTTGGCACTTTTGTTGTTTGCCTGTTTCTTGTATGAATTACGTTTATTCTATCCTGATGTGACCACTTTAGGCAACTGTTACATGCAGTATGGTGCATAGTTATTCCCTACGGTCACAAGACATTTGGCATTGTACCATTGTTGGTCAGATCACACCTACACACACATTAATTGTCCCTCACACAGTGGATCAGGGGTATCCTGTTTACGTCAGTGCCTTCATCACCCTTATACCATGTACCACTATGCCAATGTGTGAAATATATTCTCCTGCTTATTCATGTCAGGACACGTGCGTCACGGGCAGGTGTTTGATCCTGGGTAGTAGGTTATGCATGACCATTTTGGGCTGGACAGTGTTGTGCACTTCTAATGCACATTCCAACTTGTGTACAGGTATCTACAGGACTGGACTTCGTGTCTTCCATTCTAATGTTTACACAGGTAACGTATCCCATGAGGGATATCCAAAAATTGGACCGATCCACAACAAGAGAAATAACGAACATTTTTCTGGCGTTATGAAAATGTGCTGGGGGTTTTACATGCAAGGGATACATAGTGTGCAATCCTGCAACTGCCTAGGGTGACACTACCTACTACATATGCATAGTGGTCACTATATATAGCTGTGGCTGCACCAAACCAGTAGGCCAAGTATGGCTGGATTTGGTGGTCGTTCAGGTAAGGGAATGAGTTGTGTGATGTGGAGGGGATGCTGGGTAGTCTATTATGCATCCAGGTGTGTTGCATTTGTTCTGGCCAGTTCCATCAGGACCAATCTGTGGGTATGTGCCGGTGACATGTCTATACATTTGTATCGCACATTTCAATATTCATATGTTTGTGGGATTGTGTTCTACAGTATGGCCTGTCTGGTTGTATTTCAGCTGTTTATACATGTGTTTGTGTTTCTTTCAGCTTCACCCGCTGCTCCCTCATAAACCTGGTTAAAGTGTTTGCCTTTCAAACACAAGGTGCAGGGTTCGAGAGTCTCATAATAATTGGGGGCTTAAAAAAAAATGGCTCAAGAGTTTAGCTTAGTACTAATCTATGAACCTCTGAACCTCCGGTTCACCTATTCTGCATACGACACAGTATCACCTTGGAGGATTGTACCATTACCCATCCCCCCACATACACAGATTCCTCACACCCCATACATCGCTGCTTTGGTTGTTGGCCCATGACACGGCCAGAGTAACACATTGAATACCCTACATGTGTCAGGTACCTGTATGGTTGTGTGGACTACCCTGCCATGTTTGCTTTCCACATGCTATAACTCACGCACATAGGTACACGCCCATACTTAACTTTCATTACATGGTTGGTATACCCGGGTACTACCCGTTCAACTGTGACACATCCTACCAAGTTCGGCTTGTACCGCTGATTTCTGGATTTTGGCAGCCTGTTCTAATCATTGGTAGGATGCCATCTTTTTCTATGTCCAGGATGGGATATATTCCGTACACATATCCAACTGTACTGGACAACACATTCCCACAGTCGATGGTATAGATAATGTTGCTCCTTTCAGCCTACATGTTTCCTTATTGTTGTAGCTGTTTATATGCTCCTTCTGTTTCGTTTACATGCTTATTCTATTTCCTATCACATTTGGTATGTGAAATACAGACACACCTTTTGTATGTGACTATTGCATGCCTTGTGGCATGTGATTCGGACATACGGTCGCTAGATATCTACATTTATTGTGTACTTTGTTATGGACACATCTGCCCAGCTGTGTACCCTCCCTCACATTATGGGTCAGCTGGTGACCCCCACCATTGGGCTGGACGTACCTACTGGTGGCTCACTAACATATGATGCATTTCACTTCCACTTGGTATAGCTATCTACACTGCGTTGGACTACGGCCTCACTGTCTTCCATGTCATTTGTTCATGGGATAGGGACCCGTTATTCCCTACCGTGCATTTGTGTTTGCTTCTTCACTTTGTGTTCGCAGGAACTTTCTTGCATGCTTTGCATACGTTTCAATATCCACGGATACTGACAGATGTGATTACTATCTTGCAACTTGTTATATGCAAGCATTTTAGGTTGCATGCTGACAGCTGCCATTTCCACGCCTCCGTGCAGCACTTCGACACGCCCTATGCACTCGCGCTCCTTTCCTGTGCACGTGGCTGTGGCGGCAGCGCGCCTTCATTAATATCATTTGCCGGTACTGTGCCATCTTCACGCCGCACTGTCGGCGCAAGCCTACCACCGTCCTTGCGCTGAGCTTCATGATTCCCGGGGATACAAGATGTAAATGTTAAGGGCAATTTGTCTACTGCAAACATATTTATGAACAGCCATTTCTGGGGAGTAGATTACCATCAAAGTGGGCACACGATGCAAAAAATCTCTAGTTTATAGTTTTCATTCCAGAAAGGAAAACACAAATAAAAATTGACCTATTAACCTGTGAACATACATGTGACCCAGACATTTAACCAACTGACAAAACAGTTTCAAAGCATCAATAAAAACGTATCTATCAGCACACTAGTACTGCTTATATAAGACCTATGTGGTCCTAGACATTGTTATCAATATTAACTCAAGACTAAACTTAGCCTACAGAAGGGCACCATACAGTTATGGAAAAAAAAAAAACTTCCAGAAATGGTGCAACTTTGCTGGTAAGTTAGCCATACGGTATGAATTACTACTATAGTGACCATCCCTAAAATTAGGTCAGACGTACCAGAAAACCTTCTAGGCCATGTTTCAGATAACAGTTCTGCATAATAAGAGAATGAAAATCAGGCTGGTCGTTTCTCTGAAATGCTGCAAGAGTATTTTTCTCAAATCTGCTCTCGGACTACATCTGTATAAGAGTGCTTGTCCCAGTGTAGAGCTACTATAATGCTACATAGACAGTCATCACTGCAGGGTCACCAGCAGCATTTCCAGTCTGTTGGTCACTAGAGTACTCTATGGTTGAATAACTGATGTCCTCATCTTCTTTTCTTTCATCTTTCATTTCCTAGAGAAAAAAAATGACAAGTTGTCAATAAACACGTTTACTTTAGAAGATTCACTGCTGATCATTATCAATCTTTTCATTGCACTGTTTAAAGCTGAGAAACGTGGAAATCCAGTTTCATTTTCCACTACATTCACCTTCTTTATTAACTAGGCCATCACTTCATACAGCGCCATCAGACATAATGGTTCATTTAATAGGAGCCATCATTATCTGTGCCAATGATAACACATTTGTATTTGCTAGATATCGATTTTTATTTTATTTATTACACTTGTTTAAGAAGAAAAGCTCAACAAAGCTAAAAAAGCCTCTTATCATTGTAGGCCTTGATAGAAAAAGAACTCAAATTATACAATAACATCACAGAAGTACACAACAATACAAAAAATAACAAGTAATAAAAAAAAACATTAGTGGTATGCAATATCATATACAAATAATACAACAGCATGCCAGAGCAGTGTAAATAAAAACAATTAGAAACAGACACAGGTGCAATACAATTCTATACACAGAAAAGAAGCAGCAGATATTTGGCGGTAGATTTAAATGAAGAAAAGACAAATATGCACGGCAAGTATCACAGTAGGAAAACAGAGTGCAAAGTGTCATAAGGACAAGGCAGGAAAAGAAAATGAAGATATTTATGAGTAAGCCAGGGTGGGGGCTGATGCAGATACCCCCCCCCCCATTCACGTAGTAGCTCTGGTCCTAGACCCAGTCTGCTGCCATTTGCAGAGATAAGAGCAGAAAAGATTTCCTTTCTAAATCAGCAAATGGGTAACAATTACAGTTCTACAGTTCTGCGACTAGCTAACCCTGTGCCTCTAAAATGCATCGGATGTGGACCATGTGGAGAAAAACTGATATCACTCGCCAAGCTAACAGGCTGATAGTTACCAACAGTTTACTTATCTCTAGTATCAAGCAATGGCACTATTGCATTTTTCATATTCATATTAATTATGCCCTGATAAAAAGCTAAGTGCAATATTGTAAAACAGAAACAAAAACAGTGTACAAGACTAAATATAAAACATAAAACAAGAGTCTGGATTGCAACGGCATATCATCAAAATCAGTGTAACAATGTCAAATATGTAATTTTAGGGACCTCCTAAATGTAACCAGAACAATAGACACACTATCTACAACCAGATATTTAAAACCATACATTTAGAACCATTACCAGACCCAGATTGGCCAACCAGGGTGCACACAGAGGGAGAAAGGGAACCAGTAACTCTTTGAGATAAAATGGATCAAAACATGCAGGTCAAGAACACGAACACCAGATTTTTTAAGGCAATACAGAAATTTATATTCTACAAGTGCTGATTCCAGAACTTGAGAGAGATGTATATGAATGAGGTGTAACAGAAAGTAGCCATTCTGTAACGTTCATGACTGGATATAAGTGATTAAGACCAGAGAGTAAACATTCAGAGAAATAACTTTGGGAAAAACTTAGCATAGGTAACTTTCGCTCCTGGAATGACAGCCTATCATGAGGAATTACTCACAGCTTACACACTCCAGAAGTAGCCCCAGCCTGTCATCATCACTGGTAATATATTAGGATAACGTGGCAGCTGTAGGGTCTCTAAACATAATGTGAATGACTGATACCTTAGTCTTAGATGTGTTGTTGGGCATTGACTAGTTGCTTTCAACTGGAGATGGATATTGTTCAAGCCATAGACAAGGGAATTGTCAAGTGTCATATTCTCCTGAAGGAAGGAGAGATAAAGCTTTGTATTGTAAATAAAAGTGATACTGTAGACCTGTCTTCCTAGTATGTCCTCCCAGGGGAGCTTAAGGACAGTAAGAAACAATGGACCCAGAAATGAAAACTATCAAACCACAAAATCCTAAAGGTAGGGAGCAGATAAATTAATAACTGATGCTTCCTTCTGAATATGCCCCATAAATGAGTCAAACTAGAGTAGGAATGTAAAGGGCATATTAAGACTGGGAATGCTCCCATCAGGACACAGTAGTCCCATGTGTAAAATGCTGCAAAAAGAACAAGAATGATTGCAAATGAATAAAAATAATGCTTCCTTACCATAAGAAAAGCACAGTCAGTCTGTTAGCTGTTATCAACATCTGCTTAATTTGGAGCACTGGATTCTCTTTTCAGAAAGGTAATAAGAGTAATACTGATACAGTTCATGTCTAGCATTCCTATATCTAGAAGTTTCTCCAGTGGCATTTCAACCATTACCCAGGGCCAAGAGAATGATGGTCAGGAATACAGCATTTTATGTTCTTTCCAATTACTAAACATATGGATTAAGGCAAACAAATCCAGAATATCAGACAAAGTCATATTACATTCAATACCTCACTGGTCTGCATCAACAGCAGTGGATGGAATGAGGTGAAAGTACACAGAGAACGCAAAGCAGTAAGTATAATCTTCAGATATCTGTAGTCCAGGAGCTTAATCTTAGGAGGACCTTTAAGGGGAAGCTCCACAGAAAAATGTACTAGATCATCGCCAGGCCATGAGACCAGCGTCACCACCAAAACAGAGACCACTATACCCAGCTGAATTATAAATCATGTGGTATGTCCTACTGAGTGGGTGGAAGTGGCAACCCTCTGGGGAAACCAAAGCCTTTTCATAATACAGAGGAATTCTGTATTAAGACTCATTAGCTTATTATCAAAACAGTAAATGTAGTCATCAAAAACTATTCATTGTGGGTGACTCAACACCAAGTTGGCAAGAAAAATGAGGAACTGCTAGGAATATCTTCACACGACTGGGTGGACAGTAGATGAATGCTAATCCATAGAATGGTCCTGAACACTTAACATTCTCAAAGGAGTTGATGTGGGTAACAAAAACTATCTACAATTCAGATTTTTAATGAGCAGAAACACCTTTCTTGATGTATGACCCACTATCATCCAACACACTAAACATGATGAAACTGGTGAGGACATCTGCCACTGTATAAGAAATTATGCTGTCATTAAACTGGAGCTCTTAAAAATTCAATGTCAAAATCACACATCAGAGATAAATATATTGCTTTTTATGGATGCGTCTCACATCGGATATCTTACCATCCTTGAATCCTTCTGCAGTGGTTGGCAGGAGCACTTGATATGCCACACAGCAAAAAGAAATGTCAAATACGGAGTCTTACCTCAGAAAGGCATATGGTAACACATCAGTACAATGTTGTTTCTTCTTTCCTTTCTTCTCTTGCCAGTCTCTTCAGCATCAAAAACTATCTATGATGGATCCTTTGGGGTTGGTTATCCACTCCTTGGATTTGCTTGGCTTTTTTCACTATCTTTAGTACTTTTTTTCCAGGTTTGCTTGGACATTTCTTGCCCTTCCTCATTTCCACTTACTTCAAACATTCATTAAGGTAGCTTCACTTTCCTATTTCCTTGGGTCTTCCTATATTTTCCCACAGTTCTCCTATTTTACCTAAAGCCAAAGTCCTACAGGGGCATTTGCTGTTTATTTTTGGCTTCTTACCTTTTCCTTGTCTTTATTATGCCATATTTTTCTAATTAATGTTCAGTCCCGCCATTCTTCACCAGGTTTACAAGTTTACAAGTTCATAGGTACTTCCTGGGCTATTAATCTATGAGGATCTTATGAAGCCTGGCCATACGTTCCCATGGTAGTTTTTATTCTTTATATTTTGTGTACAAATAACCCAGAGATCTCCAGAATGGTACCACGAATCCTTGCCCATCGACTCTTTCTTTTACCACTCTTTTGTACCTTTGGTACCACAAATCCTTGCCAATCGACTCTTTCTTTTACCATTCTTTTGTACCTTTGGTACCACAAATCCTTGCCAATTGACTCTTTCTTTTACCAATCTTTTGTACCTTTGGTACCACGAATCCTTGCCCATCGACTCTTTCTTTTACCACTCTTTTGTACCTTTGGTACCACGAATCCTTGCCCATCGACTCTTTCTTTTATCACTCTTTTGTACCTTTGCTACCAGGAATCCTTGCCCATTGACTCTTTCTTTTACCACTATTTTGTACCTTTTTTCCATGTGCTTTTTTCCCTAAACATTCTTCTCCTACCCTTTTAGCTCAGAGTTGTTTCCTCTTACTAATTGCATGCCCCCATCCCTTACTTTCTTATCCCTGTTTTATTCTGTACATCTGCTATATCCCATCAACATCCTCTATCCTTCATGGATTTTTATGCCTCCTCTTCTTTTCTCTGATCTGTGACTGATTATGTTGGATGTTACAGCATATGTGGCAAAGTGTGCATTGTCCCACCCCAATTCTTTTCCTGGAATTTCCAGTCTGTTCTTTGCAGTTCTAATTCCTTTGCCCTTTGCCCCCAATGTTCACCAATTTCTCCAGGATATTCTGTATTTTTAAAAGTTCCCTTCTGTTTGGGTCCATAATAATGAATCTGATTCTGTATAGCACCAGGGGGCTTACCATTTGCTTCACAGCATTTACCCCTCCTGACATGATGTGTGTATGTTGTCTCTTCTGGTTAGGGATTTATTGATTCTTTCCTAGTATAGTATATTATTTTTAACCAAACTGTGAATCACTCCTATACATTTCATTTCTGAAAGACCAGTTATATGAATTTCCATCTCACTTAAATGACACATGCAACAACTGGAATGCCCAGAGATATACCTTAATAAAAGGATACAAGGCCTAAATAACATGTCTTACATGGACCAACTCAAAGCCCTGTCATTATATTTGGTAACCTACGGTGTCCTACAGCCTGGTTAGAAATTAAATGTCTGGCATGCAAGTCATCCTCCAACCCATTTCTGTTGGATTTACTGCACATCAGCAAGTCAAATGGCATAGGAAATGCTCAGTCTAAGGATCAAAACCTCTTCTGCAACATCAACAGAATGGTTTTGAGAGACAGGTACATCTCACAGGGGATACCTCAGCTGTGGAACAGACCCCCATTTACGTAAAACAAAGTTCAACCCTGTCCATATTGAAGTGCAACTTATATATCTGGATGGGAAACAGAACATTTACTCCAGGACAGCCCAGCTATTACTAATGGACAGAGGCAGCTCGTAAAAGCTTTATCCCATGCATGGATCCCATCAAATTATCCATGGTATGATCCCAGTTGTTCTCATTAGGAGTAAAATATAAATATCAAACATGGGATGGGTAAAGCCAACCTGTACTAGGTTGGATAGTTTATTCTGAGCACAAAAAAGGAATCTGGCTAGGCTTAAAATGGTCCACAATGGCATCTAGTCTAGCATTTACCTATGAACCTATGAAATGAAACCTTTTGAGGAATGTAATTTACCTCTCCTCCTTCTTTCCACTTGTTTTCATCTCTTGCCATAAAATCCAGCAGCATTTTTCTCTGGCTTCCTCCCTTTAGTGAACATGTTCCCCATTCTTGTTATACTTGGGAGAATCCCATTCAGACTCTGCACTAGTTGCCTTGCTAGGAGTTTAATGAGTCTGTAGCTGTCTGTGTCTTTCCTGTCTCTGCTCTCATTAGGACATACCTGGTATTTCTTATGTTGTTTGTCATATCCCTGGTATGTCTTATTCTATCAAATTATTCCGACAGCATCTGCCATCATTTATCCCCCTCTTCATTGACAGAGTTTAGCTTTGTAATTATTTTGCCTTCCTACTTTTGTGTCCTTCATTTTTTTATCACGTACTTCACCTCTTCTATAGTCAACTTTCCACCCAGCTGTTTCTTCTGCTCTTACTCTGAGGAGTCTTTATCTTATTTATTTTGTTATTATTTATTTATGTATTTATTTATTTAACATTTGTTTACTGGGGAAGTCCAACTGGGACAGATCCCATTTTCAGTGGAAGCCCGAGGAGAAATGCTCCAGATGTATGTCTTTGGAATGTGGGAGGAAAGCGGAGCACCTGGAGGAAACCCACGTGAATGCAGAGAGGACATGCAGACTCTGTACAGAAGGCACCTCAACTGAGAATCAAATTGAAGAACCGCTTGCTCTGAGGTGACAACACTAACTGCTGTACCACTGCGTCTCCCAATCTTCTTTCTATTACCACTGAACTTTTATATGTTTTGCTTTGTCCTCATATAGAGCTTGACTGTCTCATTGATTTACCTCTCTTCCTTCACTTCCTCTCCACCTATCCTGCTAACAGCTCTTCTCTGTCATGTTTTCCTTTTTTCTCTCATTTTGTTTTTATAGCCATTTGTTTTCTCATGGCTTCTCTTATCTCTCACTAAAAATCCTTGCAGTTTTATGATGGCATATCTCTTCTCTTGATCTGAATTTTACCTGCATCTCTAGTTTTATGGTCATTCTAAAATCTGCTGATTCATCTTCCTCCTTTCCACACCACACTTTTCAATGAATTTCTACCAGATTCTTTTTAACCTATTAATTTTTTTTATTTTCCTTTTCCATTATGTCTCTATTATTTTCCTCTGCTGTGGCTTTTATTTAATCCTACCATTTTCTCTAGTTTCCTTTTTTGCCCTTCTTGTCTTCCACCATCTTTTCTAGTTCTCTTTTCATCGTCTGTCCTTTCCCATCTCCATCCAAATCCTCTTTGTCCTGGCTGTGTCTATGGATATGGTACAGAGGCATGATCTGATATGGAAATGCTTTTTTTCTGAATATTCTTGACTTTTTGCATTAGATCCTTTTCTCTCAGGACTCTGTTTTATCTACATGTTTGTGATGAGCTATTCCTTTGGAATGAGTATTACCTTTTGTCTGTGTATTATTCTCTCCCGTTTCCAGCCACTCCCCTTCTCCATTTTCTCCATTATATCTTTTTTATTTTCATCTTCTATTTCTTCCTTCCCAACATTCTGTCTTTTCTCAGTTATAATTTGACAATGAACTCTCCCTATTATGGTGTTTCGTCTATCTCCATTTGTAAACACATCTCAAAGATCATAATGTAGAATTGCTCATTATCTCTATTTTGTCAATCCCTATTCTTTTATTTTACCATTCCAAATTATTCACCTCCCTTCTCCACTGGTTTATGCATCTTCTGAGATGGCTTGTTGCCCCCATTTTAAACATATTGGCCACCCTTATTACTCCCTTCCCCAATTTATAGTCTTATTTACCTTTAATGAATTCATCGCTTAGTATTTTTTCTCTGAATTCATCGCTTAGTATTATTTTCTCTATCTCATGCTTTTAGCAAGGTTTCTTGTAACAGAACAGCTCAGATAGCTGCCCCTAACATTTCCAGTCTTTTATACACCATCCTGTGTGGCAGATTGTGATCTTGAATGTGTTTACAGTATTTGTTCTGTGAAGCAATGGGAGATCAAATAGAGTTGGATCTTTCATGGCACAAAAGGCTAGACAAAGATCTCCATGGAGGAATCTGTAAGTGACTGAGTACAGACAAATGGCCATCAGTCTCTCCTGATAAATAAGATTTTTGAGGTCCCTGATCTTTTTAGTTATGAATCTCTGAGGTCCTCAAGTTGTGAGATATATTTAGATAAATACATGCCAAAAGGTGCACTATATTCAATAATGGGTTGATAAAATATGAGTAAAGGGGAATTAAGACTTATTTGGATCTAGTGGACATCCCTTTGTTAATTAGATGGGCCAGATAAAAGCCTTTCTGAGCTACTGTGTTGTGATGATGGTCAAATGGTAAGGAATTATCAATAAGAGTATCCAGATCCCTTACAACAGTGTCTGATTGGAGGGGTGCATCTCCTATACAGTAAGTGGAACTGTTTTGCTTACCAAAATGAGCTATTCTATATTTTTTACATTATATTTGAGACCATTTTCTTGCACAGATTGTTAACATGGTTTAAGTCATGTTTGAGAAATTGTAAGTCAGTTGAAGATCAAATAACTACACCCAATTTATAGTCATCTGCAAACATAGTTAACCTTAGGCCAGTAGTGCTGGCCTGAAGGTCTGACAAATATATGCAAAATAGGATGGGGCCCAAAACTGAGCCCTGTGGTACACCATTGGTAACTGAGAAGTGGCACCTGCTACTCTAACCACAAGTGTTCCCTCAGACAGCCAGTTGTCTATCCATCACACAATATAACAATTTATATTCAGATTTAGAAGTCCATAAATAATTTTTGCATGGGGAATAGTGTTAAAAGCCTTGACCATGTCTAGATATGCTGTATGCACTGCATAGCTGCTATTCACCACTTCAGTTACTTTTTCAAATAATTAATGTGGTTAAAGGGGCCAGATCTTCTTTTGATAAAGCCAAACTGATGATGGTCCAGGATTAAGAAATTTTCAATGTTAGATAATGTGCTCCACAGCTTTATGTATGATGCTAGAGAGATTAATGGGTATACAGTTACCAGGGTCCGTGGTTGGGCCACCCTTGTGTAATGGCACTACAATAGCAGTTTTCCAGACTTCAGGAATGTAACCCATGGATAAGGCTTAGATTAAGGATTTTTAAGTAGAGGTTCAGAAAGGCCATATTTGGCACTGATAATTAGCAGCCTGGTATACTGTCAGGGTCCATGGATGAAGTATTAATTTTTGAAATGACTGAGAGAACTTGTTCCATAGTAATTAACTGGGGTGGATGGGATTGTGGAACCTATGGGATAGCTATAACCATGGGTTGAGTAAAATTTGCACTAAATTTGTTATCTAGGATATTACCTATTTCATTTGGGTAAGATAGCGTAATATTGTGGACTAGCTCAAACACTGTTAGGTGTTAGTTCTTAAATTCCTGACATATTTAAAGACAAATTTGCAGTTATTTTTGGTTTTAGCATCTATTTTAAGTTCATACTCAACTTTCGTCTTCCTAATGGTCCCTTTAAGCTCTTTGTTAGTTTGCTAAAGTATGCTGTTAAGATAGGGAGAATTAGACCTAATTTGTTTTTAAACTTCTGACTATATTTGTTGCAGATCGCGGCTGCCTTATCTATACAACTATTTAACTGGGAATAGAAGCCAGAGACATATTGTAGATCGCAGGTTTATCAAAAGGATCTTTTAGAGAAGAATTACAGTAAAATGTATTTAATCACCAACTAAACAAGGAAGGTTTGCTTTCACGAAGTCCTCAAATACAGAGCTATTTACAAGGGAAGTACCATGAGTTTTGAAGGAAAAGGTCACTGAAGTATGATTTGATTTAACTAGATATAATAATAGATATGGATCTCTGCAAGACTTGTCCATATTTGTGAGGACTAAATCCAGGATATTGTGGCCCTTATTATGATGGTTAACTATTTTTGAAAGTGTTAGCATTTATAATGTCAAGGAAGCAGGGAATGTTCATTAGATTCAAATTCTCTTGAGCTGTAGCTATCCCATCATCTCATGTACTTGCTTTTATCCTTTGTGTTTTCTTTGATCCTCTTGGTACTTTGTAGTGTATTTTCTGCCATGATGTCTTGTTGTTTGCCTCTTGGACTTCCCTAGTATAGCTCTCTCTGTCTCTCTCCCTGTTTATTCCTTCTCTTTTCTTTCATGCTCATATTTTTCAGCTTGGCTTTAATTTTCATTTTTTCCTCTAAGTTCTTCTTGTTTAGCTCTGTCAGGCTCACCTTCAACTGACCAGTCCTCACTCTCATCCCTGCAGCAATACTGTATCTGATTAGAACGTCTTTGTCTTTGCTTTGTCCTTTGTGTACCCTGCATCTGCTCACCACCCACGTCATCTCTGCAGAGATTTGAATTCCTTTGTATGTTTAACTTCTTGTAGTTTTTGCGACACCATTGTATGAAAGGGTTTAGGCCCTCCTAATCACTGAGCTTGATTTGTTAACTTCTCCAGTTTACCATAACTGTCAATGCAGACAAACCATGCATTGACTTCCATAGTTTTCACCTCCTGAATTTTAAGCACCAGCTGTTTTCATTGCCTGTAAACCATATAAGGTAGGTCCTCCACAACCTTAAGAGCATATTTTGAAATGGGATCATTTTAACACAATGTCCTACCTTATCATTTTCTGTTTTGCTATGAAGGAGCTCACCTCATGCCAGTGCATGTCTTGGGTGGAAGCAGTTTTCCAACTATCGTGGACTTCTTACATTGAATAACTCCCTCAGTGAACTATCGTGGACTTCTTACATTAAATAACTCCCTCAGTGATGTGTAAACAAGTTTCCTGAACCAGGTTATTTTCTTTTTTGCCAATGATTCTTATGCTTCAGAAATATGAGTGATTTTATAAATTGCCTATTTTGTTGCTATATATATTTTTTTTTTTGCTTGTTGCATTTCCTTTTTAGAGCTCTGTGTCACCAGCAGTTCAACATATAAGCACTCCAAGCCTTGAACGTCTGTGTGCAAATTCTCCATGTCATATTTATGTTCTCCAGCTTATGCTGCAATTCATAGTCCGGGGCTTTGCATTTTCGTAGCAGTAATCTGTGCAGGGCAGTGCTATGTGGATATGCAAATCCAGGACTTGCAGGATGAATATGCAAATGCAGAGGCCTCTGAATAAACGCACCTCTCTATCTCAAAAGCATAAGCAATAGGGGCAGCTGATGTGCTGATAAGGGGTGTTACATGTCTGTATATCAGTAGAATTCATAGAGATGAATCCTAATGAACTCATTTGCATACCAGGTGTGTAAATGTCCCTGAATTTATGCCAGTAAGCATCAATTTAACAGTAAAATATGGAGGTGCAAGGGGAAGAGAAAATGTTTCATTTGGTGTCAGGGATATGCTTATGTATACATGGGCACACTAATGAAAGGGCCATTGAGGAAATGTTTCAGTTTGGAGTCAGTGACATGCTTGCTCATACATGGGCAGACTACTGAAGTGGTTGTTTGGAGAAATGTTTCATTTGCATACTTGGACATATTGCTGATGGGATTTTTAAGAGGGAACTGTTTCACTTTGGTGCTTGTGCAAACTTGAACATACTGTTAAAGGGATTGGTATGGAAATGTTTCATTTTGGTGCTTATGCATATTTGATCATACTAATGAAGAGATCAGTGGGGGAAATGTTTAATTTTGGTGCTTGTGCATATTGGGACATATTGCTGAAGGGATTCCTTGGGGAAATGTTTCATTTTGGTGCCTGTGCATACTTGGACAAACTACTGAAAGGGTGTCTTGGGGTAAGTACATGGGTTGCAACTCAGATATGAAAGATGAAGCATTACATTTAACAAGGGATGTGTGCATGATTCAGATACTGGACTACGAATTGCAAAAACCCTCATTAGCATATGCCTCTTTACAAATTTTTTTCATTTGCATCTCATTATATTTAATTCCATTCACATTAGCATAAATAGCATGTATGGACCTCACCTTTCCTATGCTCATTTGTAAACATCACAGATACCCCTAACGCATTTGGGTGAATGACTATGAATACAGGACTTTTTCTTTTATCGATTCCATGTCAGGTGCCACTTCCATCCACATTCCAAAGAGTTTGCACAGCTGTTCTTCTTTACTGGGACCGCTAATCTCAGCCATTTTGTCCATACTGTTATCATGTGACTGCATTTGCCTTTTTTTCATGCAATGGCTGCACTGAAACTGAATTTTGCTTCTTTTTTCCACTGAACCAGCTTGCAGTCCATAGGCTAAGCAGCAGTTTTTGCAAGGTTGGTTCTTCCTTCTTTTTGTTCACATATTTTTTGGCTCCTACAGTTGACTATTGCCTGCCACTGTCTCGTCCCCTCTTCTCCTCATTCACTGGGTCTAATGGACTTGCTTTAACTGACATTGTGGTTATTCTTCTGTCTTTTGGCTCACAAACATTTTTAAACATATTTTCATTTTAAATAGCACCTTAATTATATTCCTTAGTCTTTATTTCCTTTAATGTGGTGAATTCCCAAGTGATACACACTTCTGCATTGAAGATAACACTTGCAGCTACTATAATTTACCGCATTGCTTAGGTTTACTTACTTTGAGCTGATCTACTTTGTACTGTCTACTCTTAGTGGTCATGAGTATAAAACAAATGGCTAATTCAATTCACATGCCTAAATTATAAAATAAAATAATTTGTGCAGGTAATTTATAAATGGAATGAGATTTTAGCTGAAAGTGGATGTTCGCTGCTCATCATAATCTTTTACCATTCAGATGTCCTAGGGGCATGTGGCTACAACCATGAGTCCAACCCATTAGGGTTAGCCAATAGCATCCCTAGGCTGCTTTTTATAAGTTAAAGGAATTTTGGAAGCCTTATAACTGCAAATCGGGATACATAAATCTACTACAAATTTACCAAAATACCATTAGTGCTTCCTTTGTAATAGATCTGGTATAAAATAGAGCCACAACACATAATATGTGCTAATAAGTAATACAAAACATATAAAAAATCACATATGACTCACAAAGCTAACTATATAGTGACCACCAGATGCTGTATACATACAGGACCTGTGCATAGTGGAATGAAGCCTGGCATGCAGCAAAGATCACACTACTGAAATGTACACTGTTATGGCTGTTGCACTCATACAACTACATAAGGATGATCAGTGCAGGAAACTCATAATACAAATGTGGGAATGTTACTCAGTATTTTCTCAGCTCCAAGAAATGAGTCCCTGAAGGACAGCCAAAGCAGATCTTGTTCTGCTATTAGACTGTACGTTGAGCTTGTAGTAGAGTCTAGAAAATGTATGATGCTTCTCTAAGGTCAGATTCACAAATACAATCTTAAAAACAAATGGAGTAGAATTGTTGACCTGCTGCAGATAACGCTAAACTCTTTTATTGAGGTGTTACATTTTTTGTTCTTTGGATGAGACATTAAACAAAGGTCCCATCTGTTTGAGTTGATGGTAACCCAGCTGGATGTAAGAGAACCCACTGCACCCACTGAAAAGAATACTGGAAGAATACATTTCGGACCATACCTGCTACCATTTCTCCAAATACTTATTTGTTCCACTTCCCCTTTTATTTCCATTGGGCCAGAAAAGCACTCACAACCACAAAGAATAACTTTGTTTAAATGAATTAGATCACTCACAAATATTACATTGACAAGACTCAGTCTCTTCTTCTGTCTAGTTAGATCAACCACTACGTCAGTGCACCCATCTGTCACAGTTTCATCACTCTGTCTTTTCTCATCTAACCAAAACTAATAGTCCTTATAACAGTTCCCCAACCATTCTTACTTTCATAATTACTTCACTTCTCAATCTTAACTGTAACACTATTTCATAGTTCTTTTCTACTAATGTATTATACTACATTTTATTTTCAACCACTTTCCTGTTTCTAATCTTTCCATAGTTAAGGTGTCGCTTTCTTTGTTATATAAAAGTCTGTGTCTATTTCTAATAAATGTTCTGTACTGCTACTTCTAGACAAGCTATGTACATTTTCTGTTTCTAAATGATGTTTATGTATGCGGTTTTAATTTTTTCTCTTGTGTACGCACATTTACTTAAATTTTGTATTTCTTCTCATTTCATGTAACTGTATTTTATGTATATGTCAAAACTGGTGTTTAATGCAGAGCTTTTCTCCCTGGGCCTTTGCCGGAAAAGGATTTAATCCCAGTCAGAGTTCCTTGGTAAACAAAGATAAATACAATAAATAGAAATGTTCCCAATGCCCTGGCCAAATTTCCCCTAGTGGTGTGTATATATATATATATATATATATATATATATATATATATATATATATATATATATATATATATATACCATAGTGGGACTAACCTGGTAAAAAAGGATAAATAAAATAAAAAAATGTTCACAGAAAAAGAATTACCCTAGCACTTACAAAGGGACTGTTTAATGACTACGCAATCACGTTTCCATTTCATAAAATATACAAACAGCTTAACAGACTATCTTAAGGGCATGGTTCTCTCAGTGCAACACATCAGCTATTTATGTACAACCACATTATACAGACTCTTTGTTCTTTAATCTTTTTTTTTCTAGTGAAAAGGCAGGCAACTGTACAGACTGGTGGAAACAGATCTCAGGGACCAGTTTAGGCATACATAATACCTTTATTCTTAAAGATATCTTGTCATTATGGAAAACTGTGCTTTGTTTTGTTTTGATCTCCCTCCCCAGATGACCTGCAGCTGCTACCAGCTTGGTCATTCACCAGGTGTACCTGATCCACCCTTGGCCCCCCATGGGCTCAACCTGTCCAACATCCAGGGATGGAGAGGAGATTGAGGACACTGGTACAGCATCATGCTTCTGCTTGGGAGTGGGCTCTAATCCCTTCACCTCCATCACACAGCGACCTTGTGAGCTCCATGATTGCTGCCTATGGCACATGCTTTTTGTCATGTGCAATCTGCTGACCAAGCAGTGCATGACATATAGCATGGAGTTCACCCGGCTTGTAATGCTGATATTGCAATAAGCTAAGGCAGCCTGCAACCCCCAAGGATGTTCAAGCTCTCATCTTCACTCTCACCCACGCCATCTAGGTCTCCCAGTGCCTGCACCTCTAGCTGAACCTGGGTCATCTGGGACACAGTAAGGGAGTTATCCCTCTGCACAATGGGACCAGACTCAGCAGAAAACCGTATTGACTGTCTCGATACCAGTGCTTACATTTCAGAAACTCTGTTGCATGATGCAGTTGCAATTAAGAGAACTGTTTTCCAGGGATGATATTTAAAGTTCATTCTACTGACAGGCTGAAATTCTGGAAGAGTTTGTTTTTCTGTCTTAAATGTATGTATCGAATTAGCTGCCATGGTTATCTTAGAAGCTGAAGGTGAAGGTTTCCAGTTCACATAATGTTGTCTTGTAAGAAAAGAGGTAGTATATGTGAGAAATCAGACATATAGTTAGAAATGACCAAAAAGGTACCTTACAAGATAAAAAGGCCAGTCTGCTTTGTATAATGTAGTCATAAATTCCAAACCTGTAGGAAATGAACCAGGTGTAGGAATATTCCTTTCTTAGCATATCATCCAGCCATCCATTATGTTAACTATTTTCCCATGGAGGATTGAGGTGTTAGCAAGCTTAACAGGATATTCCAGACTTTCCTACTTCCCTCTGCAGTTTTTAGGCACTCACAGGGAAGCTAAGAAATGCAATTGTTCTAGTACGTCTTGGAACTGTCCAGGAACATCTTCTAAATATGCATTTCCTGATGCACATCTTGCAGGAGACATCCAGCAAGCATCCACTGTGGCTGTTCTGCCCAACTTAACTGGCTTCTTTCAAACTTGAGGAACACAGGCTCTACCCCCATAGTCTATCAGGAAGAGGGAGCCCTCCAATCCTGTTAAGAGACATCACTCATTTTTATAAATGTACTTGTTAACTGGGTATGCCTACTCAAGACAAGAGCCCTTTTTCAGGAGTGGCATGGAGCACTGCCTTATTAAATACTTTAGTCAGAGTCACATACTAAGCAAATGGAGGTAGAAGAAACCCTGTTTGCTGGACTGCAGTATGCAGACCATTAACATCTCAGAGCCTTAATCCTCTGCATTAACTGTTTTTATACATAATATAATTTTTTCACTCTTACTTGAAGATTGTCACAGCTGGTGACAATGGGGATATAAATTCATTGTAAAGTGAGATTTTCATCCTACGTCTCGACTTTTGCTTTACTACTGCAGTCCATTGGAATACCCATTGTACTAGTGTTGTAAATGACATATGCACCTAATTTAATTTGTGGTACCTACTTTTTCACATTTGTGCAGAAAAATATACTCTTTTCTGTGAGAAAAAGGTGAACAGTAGCCTAGAAATCATAATGTTTAATTCTGATTGCTTCACATTCACCAATAAACTGATACATTACATCCTGGAGATCAAAGTCACTTAAGGCCATTTGCAAACAACAATAATGCATCCCATCCAAACTGGATAATTCCTGAACCTTGCCTCCACCTTGATGTACTATCTGCACACTAGTGAGAGACGTGTGCTGACTGGAACCTGTCTGGTGAAGGGTGATTGGTCTAGGGCTTCAAGTAAGCAACTTTATTGGTTCTTTTGAGTTTTTAAAATTTGTTTTAAGTATTTAGTTGGACAGAAGGAAGGTTGATATATTGTGAGTGCAAGAGACCAGATGGACGGCAAGAAAGGGTAGGTGTATCGGAGGTGGGTTCAAATTGTTCTATCATGGTGTGTATGGGAGGCAAAATGGGCTAGGGGTTATCCTGAAGCAACAGTATGCCAAGAGTGTTTTGGAGGTGAAAAGAGTGTCAGATAGAGTGATGTTTATAAAGTTGGAAGTTGGTGGTGTGGTGATGAATGTGCATATGCTATGCAAGTTGGGAATACAATGGATGAGACAGAAAAACTTTGGAGTGAGTTGGATGAAGTGGTGGTGAGTGTACCCAAGGGTGAGAGAGTTGTGATTGGAGCGGATTTCAATGGGCATGTTGGTGAAGGGAACAGAGGAAATGAGGAAGTGATGGGTAGGTATTGTCTTAAGAGAGGAATGCAGAAGCTGAGATTGTACTGGATTTTGTGAAAAGGATGGACATGGCTATGGTGAAAATGTATTTTAACAAGAGGGAGGAGGATAGGGTGACAAACAAGAGTGGAAAAAGATGCACACAGGTGGATTATATCCTATGCAGGAAGGCCAGATTGAAGGAGATTGGAGACCGTAAAGTGGTGACAGGGAAAAGTGTAGTTAGGCAGCATAGAATGGTGGTCTGTAAGATGACATTGGTGATCAAAAGAGGAGGAAAAGTGTGAGAGCAGCACCAAGTATCAAATGGTGGAAACTGAAAAAGGGTGATTGTGAGGTGGAGTTCATGGAAGAGTTAAGATAGGCACTGTGTGGCAGTGATGAGTTACCAAATAGCTGAGTAACTACAGCAGAGCTAGTAAGGGAGACAGCTAGAAAAGTGCTTGGTGTGTTATCTGGACAAATGAAGGAGGACAAGGAGACCTGGTGGTGGACTAAGAAAGTACAGGAGAGTATACAGAGAAAGAGGCTGGTGAAGAAGAAGTGATATTGTCAGAGAGATGATGAAAGTAGACAGGAGTATACTCATCCACATAGTACCACTACTCATGCACATAGTGCTACTACTCATCGACATAGTACCACTACTCATACACATAGTACCACTACTCATGCACATAGAACCACTACTCATACACATAGTACCACTACTCATCTACATAGTACCACTACTCATCCACATAGTATGCTTCCAACACGTAACTCAAGATACACGGAAGTTCTCTCAATCAACTTACTGAAACACCAGAGACCTCCAAAATACAAGACTGCTACATTTAACACAGTTCCCACAGCACCCAAAACATATAGCAACACCAGTGTCTTATCTACCAAGACCTTAAGATGTAACAATCAAAAACCAGATCTTCTTGTCATTGGAGACTCCACAGTGAGACACATGGATGTCCCACTCACCAGGTTAAACAAGGAGAAAGTCATGGTCAGCAGCCTGTCCAGTGCCAGGATTCATCAGATCATGCATGCACTCAGGTCTCTCAGGAAGAAGTACCATTATGACTTTGTCATAGTTCATGTTGGAGTGAATGACCTGATACGTACCTCACTGCACTACATGAAGAGAGACCTGATTGAGCTCTCTGAGTATGTGTCCCATACAGGTATGTGCCTAGCCTTGAGCAGCATACTACCCTCACCTAGAATTATGTCATATAAACAAAAAAAATATCTATTTCAACAATTGGCTTAATTTTTGGTGTCATTCAAAGGGGATCTGGTTTCTGTCAGCCTGAGATGACATGGTCAACAAACCTCTCTGCTTTGCAAGAGACGGTTTGCACCGGGCACCACTATGCTTTCAACTGCTTGTAAAGGGTCTTGCCTTCTCTGTAGTGCCTTTTTAGGTAAGGTCTCAAAAATAATATTGCCAATATGAAAATTGCCAGTCATAACAAAATAAGGGTTATGCTGCTAAATGATAGAAACTTAAACCAAAAACTGCACACCCTGGAAGCACTTCTATCACTGGAGCATGTAGATGTCTGTGCAGTCACAGAAACCTGGTTAAAGGCTTCAGAGAGTACACTGGCCTTTCAAGGTTACAATGCATTTCACATCTTCAGACTGCAGAATGAATGTGTGAGAACCAAGGGAGGCAGTGTTTCTATCTATATTAGAGATAAATGCACCTCCCGATTAGTTAGAATGGACAACTCCATGGAGTTACTCCAAGTTCAGATTACTGTGGGTAAGATGTCCATTCAAGTCATAGCTAGATATAGATTCCCCCATTGGATTATGATGAACGTGAAGCCTACCAGACCAAACTGGAGTCAATTCAAATATTGCCAAACACTCTGGTCATGGGGGATTTCAATTATCCCACCATCAACTAGGAAACCTACTCTAGCCCATACTCACTAGCACAATAGTTCCTTGACTTTGTTAACTCAAATGCCCTGGAGCAAACTGTTCAAACCCCTAAAAGAGCAACAAAGATACTTGATCTGGTCCTCACAAACATGACGAACAGATTCACCACGGCAACTGTCGGATGCTCACTAGCTAAATCTGACGACAAATCTGTCGCATTCGAACTGGCACTAACAACAGAACACACAAAGAGCAAAGTTTGACTAAAAAAACTTCTCCAAGACATAGTATACCCTCCTATGGGAAGGTATAAATCCATTCCAAGCCCCACCCCCAGCTGGAAGTGGTGACTACACCAAAGCTTGCACTAAAGTCCTGTACAATCACTTGTATAAGTGCATAGGCACAACTGTTCCAGAGAGAATCAAAGCCAGAGCCCAAGAAAAAACACGCTGCCCTGGTGGATATCCAGCATCAACAAACTTTACAACAAATGCAAAAAGTTTCTGTCTAAGAAAACTAAGGTGAGGCCATTACTGGAAAAGCACCCTCCTCAGCATCAAAAGGTAAATAAAACAACACGCTAAATCCTCTAAGGGCAAGTTTGATAAAAACTTAACAATCATAGCCAAGGATAACCACGAGGCCTTTTGCAGCTTTGTACACAGCCTAAAAGGTAGGACCCAAGCATGTGGCGAACTAGTGACTAGTGGTGTCACTCACACTGATCCTGCACAGATAGCAAACCTGCTAGCAGACAGAGTTGGTGAAAATTTCACTCCCTTACCCCCTCCAAACTTATTATAAACCTTGCCCCCAATCCCCCCCCACCATACATACCCAAAAGAACAGTTCATTAAAGCCTTGTCTAAGGCAATAAACACAGCCTCTATGGGACCAGACGGCATCCCAGGCTGCCTTCCTAACAAACAAAACATGAACTAGCATCACCATTAAGTACCCTATTCAATCATAGCCTAACCAAAGGCCTTGTTCCTGCAGAATGGAGAACAGCAATAGTTATTCCCTTTTACAAAGGTGGCTTAGTAACAGACTCGGGTAATTATAGACTCATAAGTCTGACCAGCCCAATCTGTACGGCCATGGAACATATCATCATGGAACTCATAAAAAAAAGACATAGATGACCTCTACACCTTGGATCCAACTCAATTAGACTTTATCAAGAGCATATCTTGCCTGTTAAACTTGGTGGATTTCTTTAAAAATGTGACCAGGGCCACCGATCAGGGCAAATCTGTACAAACAGCATACCTCGACTTGGCAAAGGCCTTCAACACAATTCCACATTCAGGTATCACAGATAAACTTATCAAACTGAATGTAAACCCCTTTGTTGTAAGATGGTTTGCTAATTTATTTATTTATTTATTTATTTTATTTTAAATTTGTTTATAGGTTCATAGGTTGGTACTAGGCTATTGGCCCAATGGCCTATACAAGCCTAGCCATAACAATTCCCTGGCTATTTCTTCCCACAGTATTTACTTCCCTGGAGCCCTGTCTAGCAGGGCAACTTATGTGATCCCCGGGGTGATTTTCCTATCTCCCATCCAATTGTCAAGATTCCTTTTGAAGAGTGCCAAAGAGACGCTCTGCTTGACATGTATGGGCAGTCTTTTCCAGAGTCTGGGGAGTCGCTGGGTCAGGAATCTATCCCTCCAACATGTTTTGTTCATTGTGGTGACAAGGTTTAGATTCCTGGAGCATGTGACTCTGAGGGATTGGGATTTCTTTAAGTGTAGCAAGTCCAACAGCTCTGGGTTTGACATGGCCTTGTATGTTAAGCATAGATCTCCTCTGAGTAGATGATATGCAACAGAGTATAGCTGGATTTTTTTTTAGACAGTCAGCATAGGGCATCTGATTTAGGCCTGTGATTCTCTTAGTGAGGTATTTCTGTGGCCTTTCCAGTTGTTGCAGATGTCTTGAGGGGTGCATACCAAACAGGGCATTGTATTTTATAATGGGTCTAATGAGCGATGAGTACAGTGGGACAATGACCTCCTTTTTTTGGATGAAAAGCTCTTAGTGATGAGGTGAGCCACATAGAAGGATTTCCTGACTGCTGTGGTGATGTGGTTATCGAAGGTGAGACCACTGTCCACTTGTGTCCCTAAGTCTCTTATCACACTTTCGGTGTTTAGTGTACTGCCACTTATGTGGTATATCACAGGTACATGTTTTTTCCCAAAGGGGATAACTATACATTTCTTGGCATTGAGCTTGAGCCCATGGCTCTGACACCAAGTATCTGCTTCTGTAAGGCCCTTTTGTAGAATATCCATATCATTTGGGGATTCAATAATGGCTCCCAGTTTGCAGTCATCTGCGAACTTTGTTAACCAGAGTCCCTTAGTGTTGGCCTGTACTTCAGAAAAGTAGATGCCAAACTAGGGCGGTCCCAGGACTGAACCCTGAGGTACTCCACTTGTCACTTGTCTGGAGTTGGATTTGGAGTCCACTACTTTTACAGTGTGGGTTCTGTCAGTAAGCCAGTTGGCAACCCATCAAGTGATGTAGGGAGTGATGTAGGGATTAATGCTCAGCGTAGCAAGTTTATCTATGATTCCAGAGTGGGGGATGGTGTCGAAGGCCTTGGCGAGGTCCAGACAGGCTGTGTGGACAGCCTTACCCTCGTCCACAGCTCTGTAGACCAATTCAAAGAAGTCAATCAGGTTCAGCAGATAAGATTGGACCTTCACGAACCCAAACTGGGTGGGGTCCAGTGGTTGAAGGTTGCCAATGTCTTTGTTTATAAGTTCCATGATAATACATTCCATGGCCTTGCAGATCGGCTCATCAGACTGATGGACTGGTAGTTCCCAGGATCCAAGGTGGATCCCCCCTTGTGGAGTGGGATAACTGTAGCTGTGCGCCACTCAGTGGGCATGAAGCCTGAGGTGAGGGTATAACTAAACATGACACTTAGGTGAGATGCCAGTTCATTTTGTAGTTCATGTAGTACACAGCCCGGGATGTCGTCTGGTCCCAGGGATGCTCTATTCAAAGCTTTGGAGAGTGCAGTTTTTACCTGTGTGGCTGCTATTACCAGAATTTGGCAATCTTTCGATATTGAGATGGGCCCTTTAGGGGGTGAGAGAGGGGGGTGAAGTTGGCACTGAATCGATCTGCCAGGATATTGGCAATATCCTCCTTGGGATCAGTATATTTAATGCGATTCTGTTGTTAACCAGGAAAGTCTGACTGGACACAAGTTCATAGGTTCATAGGTTTATAGGTAGGTACTATGCTATCTGCCCGAAGGCATTTATAAGCCTAGCCAGACATGTTGGCTTTTGCCACCCCCTTAGATTAGTTCCCTGTGCCTCTGTCCAGTAGAGCCACTGAAGTGATCCCCGGGGTAAACCTTATGTTTCCCATCCACTTGTCAGGTTTCTCTTGAAGAGTGTTAGGGAGGAGCTCTGCCTAATGTAGATTGAAATCTTGTTCCAGAGCATGGGGAGTCTCTGTGACAGGAATCTATCCCTCCAGCACGTCCTATTTAGTGAGGTTTAGATCCTTAGAGCATGTGGCTCAAGGCGATATGGTTTTCTTTAGGTGGAGCATTTCCATCAGTTCTGGGTTGGACATGACCTTGTATATCAGGCAGAGATCACCTCTGAGTAGGCGGTATGCAACCGAGTATAGCTGGAGTTTCTTCAGTCGAGCTGCATAGGGCATCTGTTTGAGGCCAGTAATACTCCTGGTGAGGTACTTCTGTGGTCTTTCCAGCAGTTGCAGGTGTCTTGTAAGATACATCCCAAATGGGACATTGTACTCTATGATGGGTCTGATGAGCGATGAGTAGAGGGGCACAATGACCTCTTTTGATCTGGATGCGAACCCTTTGTGATAAGGTGTGCCACGTAGAGGGATTTTCTAACCACTTTGTCAATGTTGTTATCAAAGGAGAGTTTACTATCTACTTGGGTCCTCAGATCCCTTATTACGTCTTCCGTATTTAGGGGACTACCACTTATGTGGTAGTTTGTGGGTACTTTGTTTTTTCCAAAGGGGATGACTATGCACTTTTTGGCATTTAGCTTGAGGCCATGATTTTGACACAAGGTGTCCGACTCAGTGAAACCCTTTTGGAGGATGTCTGTGTCAGCCAGAGAATCAATTATAGCCCCTAGTTTGCAGTCGTCTGCAAACTTGGTCAGCCATAGTCCTCCTGTGCTTGCCTGTACCTCTGAGAAGTATATGCTGAACAGGAGGGGTCCTATGACTGAGCCCTGGGGAATGCCACTTGTAACCGATTTAGAGTCAGACCTAGCTCCCACAACTCTTACCATGTGGTTTCTGTCCGTAAGCCAGTTGGCAACCCATCTTGTGATGTAGGGGTTTATGTTCAGGCTGGTGAGCTTGTCTATAATACCAGAATGGGGAATGGTGTCAAAGGCCTTTGGGAGGTCTAGGTAGGCTGTGTGTACCACCTTTCACTCATCTATAGCTTTGGTAACTGTCTCAAAGAAGTCCACCAGGTTTAGGAGGCATGATCTGCCCTTAACAAAGCTGAACTGGGTAGGGTCCAGTGTTTGGAGGTTCCCAATGTCTCTGTTAATGAGTTCCATGATGATGCGCTCCATAGCCTTGCAGACCAAGCTAGTCAGGCTTATAGGGCAATAGTTCCCAGGGTCTGTTGTGGCTCCACCTTTGTGAACTGGAATAACTGTAGCTGTGCACCACTCTATGAGTACATAACCTGTGGAGAGGCTGAGTTTGAACAGTGTGTTTAGGTGAGGGGTTAGTTCATCTTTGTCTCATGTAGGACACAGCTTGGGACTCCATCTGGTCCCATTGATGCTGTGTTTTTGGCTTTGGAGAGGGTTCTTTTAACCTGAGTGTCTGTGATTTCAGGAGCTCTACATTCTTCTGGTATGGTTATGGGCCTTTTTGGGGGTGAGAAGGGGGTGAAGTTTGCACTGAACCTGTCTGCCAGGATGTTGGCAATATCGGTCGGTTCAGTGTATTTTGTACCATTCTGCACTAACTCTGAGCATTGCCACTTAGATTCTTGACATAGCTAAAGAATGCCTTGTGGTTATCTTTGGAGTCCTTGGCAATTCTTCTTTCGAAGCTCGCCTTGGATGATTTTATGAGGGATCGTAGTTTCTTCCCTTCTTGGGATTTTACTCTTTTCTGTACTAGTTTCCTCCTTCTATTGTATAACTTGTTTATGGCAGGAGTCCACCAGACTGGTTTCCTTTTCTTGGAGGCGTGAGTCTTGGTTTTGCTTGGGATAGCATGATCAATACATTCTTGTAGGTGCCCATAGAATGCATTAGTAAAGGATTTTGCAGCTTGGACAATGTTATCCTTTAGCATGGGGGCTCTGAAACTTTCCACCTCGGTCTTAAGTAACGTGAAGTTTGCTTTTGAAAAGTTTTTCACGGTGGTTTCCTTGTCCAGGGGTGGGGGTGGAATGTGGATATCCAAAGTGATTTGTTTATGGTCCGATCTAACCAGTGAGGGGTTAACCTCCGGTGTGGAGCACCGGTCGCCCATGTTGGTGATGACCAGGTGCAATATGTTGTCACCACTGAGAGGAGTGTTGACCAGTTGATCCAGGGCATTGAATTTATAAAGTCTAGGAAATGTTGGGCAAGGAAGTTAGTACTTGAGTAGTTCTCCCAATTAATGTTTGGGTAATTGAAATCACCCAATATTAGGGTCTTTGGTAGGACCTTTATATTTCCCAGTGTTTCCAGAAATGCAGAATGGGGGTTCTGGGACATGGTGGGTGATCTGTAGCAAGCTACAATTTGAATTGCAGTTTTGCCCATTGTTAGTTGCACGTGGATGATCTCTGAAGCATCGTGCTGTGCCACTAACCTGGAGGTGTGGGTATCCTTGATGAATATGGATATGCCCCCGCCTTTTGTATTTCGGTTCAGGTTCTGTGGCTGAAATGTATGGTATGGGTTGTAACCTGGTAGTGCTGGGGTGCTCTCTGGAGACTTAAACCAGGTTTCTGTTACTGCACATATATTGATTTTCTCCATACTGAGAAGTGCCTGGAGTGCATGCATTTTGAGGTTTAGACTTCTGGCATTGAGTAGCATTACCCTCAGTTTTTTGTTACTTGTGCTATTTATGGCAGTGGGTTTGTCTTTTGAACCGTGCCTAAAAAATGCACTATGGGGGTGGCAAGAGCCTTGGCCAGTATTCGAAAGCCTAAGGGTGACAGGAGCAAGCCATCTCTAGCTGTGATATCATTCTTGGTGAGGGCAGGATGCTACTCAGGGTCAGGGTCATACCGGCCTGGGCTACAAGATCAGAGAGCTCTTCCATGTCTCTTTTCATGTAGTCCAGGGAGAATGGCTCAGGCCATTCACACCAACATGAACAATGACAGAGTTGTATTTGTACTTGTTCTGGAGTGACCTGAGTGCTTATGTTATGTGGCGGATCCTGGCACCTGACAGGCAGCTAACAGTAACCTTCTCCTTATTCAGCCTAGTGAGTGGGACGTCAGTGTGCCTGACTATAGAGTCACCTATTACTAGTATGTTGGGTATGGTATTTTGCCTTAAGGGCAGTGATTGCATGGCACACTGGTTTTGTGAAGTATGTGTTTCATGATTTGTGTTGGGGGGGGGTTGCTTGGATGTCTGCTTTGGAGGTCTCTGTTGCTTTTGAAGATCTTTATTTTGAACCTCCGAGTATGTTTTTGTGTATTTATGTGTGTTTTTTGCCGGTGCTGGTTTAATGGGTCTATGTGAGACTGGTGGTGTGATACAAGTATTTCCCTTCTCCTCTTGACTGTCTGATCCAGCCTTGGGTTGAGAGAGATTTGCCTCCAGTTTGGCTGTATAATTGCATCTCTCACATGTATTAGTGTTTGGTGGTATGAGGAGAGGGTTGTCTGTGTACATGAGGCAGTTGTAACATTGCCTCAAAGGCCCAGATTCAACAGTTGCACTGGAGAGTATGCCTGAAACTGCCCTTTGGACATGCCTGGATAGGTACAGTGAACTGTTTTACTGAATGGCTGGTAAGATTGAATAGAGAGCCTTGTCCTTCTGTAAAGTATACGAGGGTCTAGTGCTATGGTTTATAAGGGATTGCAAAGAGTTTTGAGCAAGTGCTGGGCTGAGAAATGAATAGTTTGAGTGTTTAAGTTGAAAGTTTGTCTAGTTCCAAGGCAAAAATTGAAGAGGAGACTTTGTGGAGCCTGGAATAGTTATACCGTAGCTAACCAGTGCTGCCTGACGTGCAAAACCAGGCAAATGCGATATTTATAGCAAGGAAATGAAAGAGATAGAAATTAGCCCAAAATGGCCAATAAACTACTAATTTCTTTGCTGAAACCACTCCTCCAGGGACAGATAGGCTGCTCAAAGCTCCCCTCTCTCACAGGTGAACAGAGAAATGTCTTTCTATCCAGGTAAGGTATGGGCAAACACAGAGATTTGTAACACAGCACTGAATTCAGCACTTAACATGAAAACTGGACTATACTAGCTTAGAAAGGCGGGAAACAAGTATTTTTTTTGTTTTTTATCAGAAAATAAAGCATATACAATCAAAAAATTCTTTAAATGCACATAAAAGGATACTTATTGTTATATATCTCAGATCAGAGTTGTAGTCAATGCCACTAGTAATAAAGTAGGAAGAAACACAAATACAGTAAAAGCAGATGAATAGAATGGAATTTATATATATATATATATATATATATATATATATATATATATATATATATATATATATATATATATATATATATATATATATACACACACACACACACACACATATATATATATATATATATATATATATAAACAGTAGAAAATGAGCAACTGATTTAAACAAGTTATCCAATTAACCAGAAAAAAGCTCAAAACTGAGCCCTGCTCCAGCAGTCTTCAAACAAACAAGTTCTAACTGCACACTACTGCTGCTAGGGTGCAGGGGAACCTTCTCCAAAAAAAGATGGCCTGAGTCATTGCTCAAGTTATACAAACAGAGGGTGGCGAAAGCCAAACCCACTCTGGCTAGGCTTATAAATGCTCTAGGGCAGATAGCCTAGTATCAACCTATGAACCTAAGCAAAGCTAGATTCAGCAGGCCTGAATATGACATGCTGCAGCAACAAGGTGCACCATTTTCTGAAAGAAACAGTTCAAATCAGCAGGCACAATAAGCCTGTGACCAGAAATTCCCAGCTCAGAAGGGCAGAGTTCAGACTCCCACAAGAGTGCAGACCATGAACCTTCTTAATGTAAAAAAACTGGCCCAAAGCCCAAGTGCTTTAATGAGAACTAATACACTTTAGAACAGATACTAAGGCTTCAATCAGCAACTCCCAACTCAGAAAGATGTAAGCTTCCTGTACTGCCACAACAGTGCAGACCATAAAGCTTCTTAATGTGAAACAACTGGTCTAAAGCCCAAGTGCATAATCCAAAGGCTTAGAATAACAGTTACAATTTAATCGGCTACTAACAAGCAGTAATAAATGCAGCAGAATAAATGCTATTAAGTACTTTTAAGAACAGGCAGCAAGAGCAAAATAAAGTAATAAACTAGGAAGAAACACAAACACAGTAAGCAGATGAATGAAGTGCAAAAAATTTATTTTTTTTCCCTCTGTATTAGGTAGAATGAGCTAAAGATACTAGACTGGGAGGAGTGTCACAGATCAAATATACAGTAGGGGCAGGCAATTGCAAAGCCCCCAAGTATAAAAAGAAAACACCAATAGGGAGAGCAGGGTGGGGGGAAAACCAACTCAGAAAAATAACACTTTCAACACAGATCAGATGCCAGCAAATATGATCATAAATCAATCAAACAAAAGCAATTAGAATACTGTAGAACTTTGGAAAGAAGTGCCAGAAAATATACTTATCAATTTATATCTTGAGTTGTTTCAGTAGCACTCTCAGTCAGAACTCAATTAGATTCAAGCAATGAATGCATAGGTAACAAACAGGGAATCTTAATTATGTCCTTTGTCAGTGGAGGCTCGGGGAGAAATGCTCCAGTTAGAGCACATGTTACTAATTCATTATATGACAAAGATTACATTTATTGACATAAGAATAAAGCATAACAAACTTAAGCTAACATTATTCAGTGAGCTGTGCATCAGCAGAAATTTACAGAATGATACAATATTATAGAGTGTGCATAATTATCATCATTTGGAAGTGGGAGAGGAGATGTGGAAGAAAAGTGAAACTAGAGAAGTGAGACTACAAGAACAAGAGAAATCTAACAAATGACAATGAGGGAGGAGATTTGACTAGGGGTCAGCCAGAATAAGATTGAGTAGGATTAGCCTGAGGTGTCACAGTGGCAAACCCAGTTAGCTTGTTGGTATGTTTTTAGAGATTTCTAGAACTGTGATAAGGATGTTGCGGCTGTTATGTTAGTGGGTAGAGAGTTCCATTTTGTAGCGATATAGTAGTTAGAATAGAGGGAGACCCCTGCAGAATAATTTAGAATAGAGGGAGGCCCCTACAGAGTTACTGTACTTAGTGACCTGAATAAGTGGCTTGTTGTTGGGGCATAGTACTGGGGGACATAGTAATGGTATGAGAGTGTATTAGGTTTTGTAATGCAGGGGTTTTACTGGGGAAGTAGTGTTTCTTATAGGTTAGTATGAGCTGGTTATAGAGAAGGAGATGGGGTGTTCAAGCCAGTTGAGTTATTTAAGGGCAGTGCAGTGGTGAGTTTTGTAGGAGCTGTTGGTGGCAAAGCATGCAATTTTGTTAAAGCAGGTGTCAAGTCTGAATAATTCTGATTTTCTGAGAATTGGTGAGGATGAGAGAGGCATATAGAAGTGTGGAGATGAGATGGGTTTGTGCTAATTTAGCTCTGGTGCTATTTTTGAGGAATGTTTTGTTTCTATATAGTCCTCCCAGTGTTCTGTGTAGTTTCTTTATGGTGAGTGAGATCTGAGTATCAGATTTCATGTTGCAGTCAATTTCTATGCCTAGGAGTTTGGTGTGTGTGACCGGTAAGATGGATGTATTGTTGTTAGAAAGGATAGTAAATGAGGGTGGAGGGGGAGAAGATGAATTAGTAGGGTGGAAGATGAGAAGATTGGTTTTATTGGGATTAAGTATTAATTGAGGGTTAAGAGGGTGGCCTAATGGTTAAGGTGTTTGCCTTACAAACACAAGGTGCAGGGTTTGAGTCTCACAAGGGATAATGGACTAGGCTTAAAATGGCTCGCAATGCTAATTAGCCTAGTATGAACTTATAGGGTTGGGAGGGTGGCTTAATGGTTAAGGTGTTTGCCTTACAGACACAAGGTGCAGGGTTTGAGTCTCACAAGGGATAAATGGCTAGGCTTAAAATGGCTTGCAAGGGCAGCTAGCTTGGTACTAACGCATGAGAGCTGGTAAGCCATTTTTTTCACATAGAGGAAGGAGGCCTGTGTTTTGCCTTGCAGTTCTTGGAGGGAAGGAGAAGAGCCGATTAACGTAGAATCATCCACATACTGGATGACCGAGGCTTCTAGAGTAGAAGTCTGGAGGTTGTTAATGAAGATAGAAAAGAGTAAAGGTCCATGGATGGAGCCTTGGGGAACTCCTAGAGTGACAGGTGACAGAGGTGAGAGTTCTTGCCTCCATTGTACTGCTTGCTGCCTACCTGACAAGTAGTTTTGGAACCAGGATATGGTAGTCTTAGTAAGATTTAGTTCAGAAAGGGAGCTCATCAGCTTGTTGTGATTGACCATATCAAAAGCCTTGGAGAGTTCAAGAAAGACAACGGAGACCTGGTTACCATAGTTTCTGTGGTTATTAATGTGTGAGTGAATGGCATAAGTGCAGTTGTGGTGCTGTGGTAGGGCCTGAAGACATGTTGAGTGTTTGTGAGAAGGTTATGAGTGTTGAGATAATCCATAAGTTGTGAGTGTACACATCGTTCTAATATTTTGGACAGAGTGAGAGTATGGGCCAATAGTTAGTTAACTCTTTAGAGTTACACCCTCTGTGGAGAGGTATAATGTATGAAATTTTCCAGATTTCAGGAACTATATTTTCAGATATTGAATGGTTGATAAGAATGGATACAGGATAGGCAAGGGCATCAGCAGCAATTTTCAGGAATTCTGCTGGCACTTTGTCGGCAGCTAAGGTTTCAGCTTTTTCACTAGTGTCTTGATAAAATCTGTAGAGATAGGTTGGAATGTTAAGCCTTTGATATCATTCTGATACCTAGGTAACTGGTTCAGGGGTGGACAGTTTTGTGCATACGCAACAGCTAGAATGAATTTGGTGAAGATTTTGTTAAAAGCTGTGGCAACATAGAGGGAGTTATCAGTTATAGTAAGAGAGGGGGTTCCTGATTTTCCAGGATGGAGAATGTTATTGATAGCAGTCCAGAATCTTTTTGATTATTTTGGTATTTGGTTTGTATATTATGACTAGTCAATTTTATCTAATTTAACATATTTATTTGATTTATTATGGAGTTCAAGATATACCTGCTTGTCTGTATGTGAACTGGTTTTGTGCCAGTGGGCCCAGGCTTTGTCTCTGGATTTCAGAAGAGACCTAGTCTCTTTACTCATCTAGGAGGCATGGTTGGATTTTATCCTAATAGTTCTGGGAGGAGCTTGAGAGTTTAGGATGTCTAAGAAGGTAGAGTTGAAGTACTGTACAGCTTCGCTAAGATTGAGGTTTTTAAGGGGAGACCAGTTACACGATTTTACTGCATTAATAAAGGTAGCTTGGGTGAAATTTTTCCTGTTTCTTATTGTCTGGTAAATAGTGGGCTTTTCCTGATTGGCATGATGCTATATTACAAAAGTTGGGAGGTGATCGTCTAGGCTGTCAGAGAAGCATCCAGATTGACTGACTAATGTTGGCCTATTTGTCAGAATCCAGTCAAGCATTGACTGTCTTTCGGTGGATTTGTCGATTCTAGTGGGATATTGGATGACTTGGGAAAAACCGTAGAGGCTACTGAAGTTGGTGGGGGAGTAAGAGTTGAAGTCCAACAAGATGATAGTTTCATGTTGGAGGTTTTCGGATGCCCAGTGAAGTAGGGTCTCCAGTATGGGAGTGTTGTTCCCAGGAGGTATATAGCAGCCAATTATAATGATACTTTTCTTGGGGTTAAGTATTAGCTTAGCCATTATAGTGTCTGTATTGATTAAATTTGGCATGTCTATGTTTAAGTGTTCTAAATTGAGTTGGTTTTGAAATAGTAAAGCTACACCACCACCTTTCTTGGATGTATGATCCTTTCATACGATATTATAGACTGGTGGTAGAAATTCATTATTGGAGGAGCTGGGTTTAAGCCAGGTTTCAGTTAATAATACTTGACCCAGTTCATGGAAGACAGGAAAGAGTGGAGCTGCAAAAAACAATCCGTCAGGTAAGGTGACTGAATATGAGAATGTAAAGGAGAAAGGTTTAGCGTGGCAGGAACAGATGTAGACACAACATGGGGAAAGCAGGTCCAAAAAACTATGTTGTCTTGTAGGTGATGGCAGCAGTCAGACAAGGCAAGAGTCTAAGAAGAGATAGAAGTGTTAATTGCTAACATGTTTTCATCAGCAAACAGTATTTTAGAGAGAGGGAGGTGAACCAGTTAGTGGACAGTGTTAACAGAGACGAGGGAGTGCAGTTGGCTAAAATGGGTATCTTAGTGGAGGGGGGAGACCAGGGTGACCTCAAGTAGAAAGGAAAGGGGAAGAGCTACCTAGAGAAAACAGAGTGGGAAGACATGGACTGATATATAGGGAGACAGTCAGGTAGAAAGCTAATGTATATTAGCCATAGAATAGGTTACAAGATGGTTAATGGCTGGGGGTGGGGGTGTTCAGGTATGATGGTGTGCTTAACTCTCAGTTAGCTAACAAAAACACAGGAATGGTAAGATAAATTAATATATAAAGTATAACACACATAAACTTGTGGAAATTGTTATGATGATCTCAATTGGGCTGGGCTGAGTTGGTTCTCTGGTTCAGTTAGCTGGAGGGAAGGTCCTTATGCTTGTTTAAAGCAGTGGTAGGATCCTGTAAGAGGAGAGAATGACAGCTGATTAGATTAGGAGATTTAGTAATTTAGAGGGAAACAAAGAGTACAAATAATAAGGAGAAAGTAGTGGTGGTATTCTGAGAGTAGGCAGAAAGAGACAGAGTAGGACAGGTATGAGCTTAGTACAGAACTATTGAGTTTCTAAGCGGGAATATAACAAGTAACAGTTCAAGCACCAACAGTTATGAGCTGTAAAATACACCATAGTCCTCAGACTTACAGTATCAACTTCCAGTATTAAAAACACAGTGAAGAGCATTAATACATTCACAGTCAATGAGCAATGGTGTACATACACATAAACAATATTAACATGGTGAAAAAAATGGCCGAATAAGTCAGAAACCTATAACTATTAATTGTTTGTCAATAAGAAGAAAGCAGTGATAGTTTGAGTTTCAAAGCTCACAAACCAGTCCCACACTATTTAAATGGGTGACTCCACATCAACCAGCAGACCTTTCTCCAATGGGGTGCCACAAGAGTCAGTGCTGGGTCCCCCTACTGTTTGCTTTATACATCTTAGAAGTTCAGGCCAAAACTAAGGGGTTGTGGTTGACCAAGTTTGTGGAAGACCGCAAACTAGGTGCAATTACTGAATCCCCAAATAATGTCAGTATAATTCAGGAGGGTCTTACACAGACCAAAGTCTAGTGTTTTAGTCATGGTCTCAAACTGAAAGCAAAGAAATGCATCATCATTCCCTTTGGTAAAAACAATGTCTCTTCACACTTTCAAATTAACAACAATACCCTTAGTACCTGTGAAGTGGTAAGGGATCTGGAATCACAAGTACACTGCAACCTTAACTTTGACCACCACTGGCCCTTTTCAAGATAAATCTTGATGAGTGGATGGGAAATAGAAAGTTCACCCTGGGGATCACTCCCGTGCTTCTACTTGATAGAGGGACTGGGAACTAACGTCGGATGGCACAATGCCAGGGCACTCCTATGGGCTAGACCTGTAAAGGTTCCAGGGCCATTAGCCTATTACACACCTATGAACCTATATGTCTACTGTAAGGAAGGCTTTCTAGACAGCATGCTTGATGAGCAAAATCATCACCTCTAGAGCAAAGGAAGTTATAATGCCACTATACATATCACTAATTAGGCCCCTACTTGAGTATAGTGCCCCTTTTGCCATGTACTGTATAAAGCACCTGCAGGAACTGGAGAGTCCGTACAGGTTTCTAACAAAGAAGATCAAGGTACTCCAGAATGTGTCTTACACAGAGTGACTAAAGTCCCTGTTACTATACTCAGTATCATATAGACTTCTTAGGGGAGACTTATGCCTGGCTTACAGAGCAATCTCCGACCCAAGCTAATGAATTTGCTGTACATCTGTAAATCAAACAGGACTAGAGCTACCTGTACCAGAAACCTAAATATGGCCTGTGACTTGAATAGGACATGCTGAAAGGACAGATTTATTGCCCAGTGACTGCCACATCTTTGGAACAGGCTGCCAATTCATGTGAAGCAGAGCACCACTATAACACTGTTCAAAAGGAACCTGGATAACTGGATGGGGCACCGTAAATTCTTACCAGGGACATAGGCAATCATTACTGAATACAATCCTGGGTCTATGACTAGTGTATCTATGGTATTACATCAAGATTAAATGGCTAGGCTTGAAGTGACATCTGGGTCGATAGCCTAATAACCTCCTATGATCTTATGATCAATGAAAAACAAAAACAATATAGATGACAAGACATAGCATTGATGATGTACTATGCTGTTTTGTCTAAATGATAAGAACTGAAAACAGAGGAAATCCAGAAGGCTAGAGTCAAGTCTAGTATCTCACCTGTGACCTAGAGGGTGACAGGATTAACAATTAACAGAGTAAAACAGATTAGTCCAGATAAAATCACTTTACCTAATAGATCTAGAGGACTCTTTCTCTCTCTCTGATACCTTTCCTGTGGGATGAATAAAGACACTTTGTTGAAGTTTCAACTAGTTTATTCAGTTAAGTAGGTAGATGGATTCGCATTCTTGTTCTGTGTTTGTAATAGTTCTGGATTTGTAAATCACTACATCTACCTTTTTTTTTTTAATTTCTCCAAATATTTTGGGTTTCTAATTCAAGCTATGATTACAGTTCATGAAATTAGTATTGTTTCAGTCTTTGATGTCAGCCGGAAGTGCTCTTCACAGCACCCGCAATGTGCCCAGTAATGACTCCTCCTGCAATTCATATGGGGTTACATGCACTGGTAACATATCTAAATATGATTGAAGATTATTTTTTAAATAAATAAATTTTTGATCCTTTGTGCCTTGATCTGAACTAACTGTACAAATTTATAGGTTATATCCAACAAGAATGTTTCCTACATAGCATAACCTACAGCATTCTACACGGTTGATTGATGAACAGAATAAAGTAAATATTTTTGTAAGGCAAAACACAATTAAGTATCAAGAAGAAAGCAATGTGCACAAGAGAAAAGCAAACAAGTTTCAAAGAGGCAGCAGCCAGAAATATGACTCAGATACTGGATCCTAGAACTATTATGCAGCACATTAACCTTTGAGCCACCATAGCACCTGAAATAATTCTTAGAAATCGGAGGTCAGCAGTATGTCACAGAGCATAAGCTTTTTCACTGCAAAATTCCACAAACTGAATGCAACCATCCCTAGGCTATAAGAAAGACCTACATTTCTGTGAATAATTACATGTAGGTATAATTTGCTTGATTCTACCCCAGCAAAGTTAAAGCCAATGCATTAGATAAATACATACCTGTCATCCTCTTAGCAGAAGAAATCAAGACAAAGCCTACAATAATTTTGGGATAAGGGCCCCAAAATAGGAACAGATTTTAAATATTGATCTTATCAGCTTAGATACTTGGAAGACTAACAGGATTTTTGTTACCATGCATTTTCTGAAGAATATGAAGTCTGAAACTAAAATGTATGCAATTATTTAGTGACTTCAATATTCAATGATTTGCCAGAAATCCACGCATTTTATGAAGAACAAACCAAAAATATAAGGCAAAATCTAGACAGTTGAGAGGTATAGTTAAATACTTTACAATTGTGGTAATTTAACAAAAGACGTCTTTGGAATGGTGCAGGTAATGTTGAAGAATGATTCGTTTGGAATCATATTTGTAGAATGAATGCAGGTTGAAATAAAGGACTAACAAAGAGTTTCAGACTGTTGTAAAAATGGCATTCATTGCAAACAGGAAGTGGGGAAAGACAGATTACTTCTGGATCAGGAATGGCAGTTATTCTAATCAATGTCTTAGTATGTATTTTTTTTCATGTTTTGTTTATTTATTTTGTTTTGATTTTAAGCTGCAGCAGGTGAATTAAATAGTCTTGTTTAGCATGAAAACTGAGCGCAAGAGAAGAGTAAGGAATAAGTGGGAATGTACAAAGAGATGTCTGCTCTAAACTTACTAATGATAAGCCTTAAGGTTTAAAGTATAAAGAAAAACACCCAGAACTTCAAGAAAATACAACTAATGTCCATTCTGTAAGGGTCAACCCTTGCTCCAGCCCCCTGTAGGGAATTTCAGTCCAACCCCATACCCCATTATTAATACTTACTCCCTTTCTCCTCAGCTAGGGAAAAAAGAAACATCCTGTAAGGCAGGCATGGGCAAACTACGGCCCGGGGGCCACATGCGGCCCATTAAACATTTTGATTCGGCCCGCCAAACTTGAAAAAATTTAATAAATTAACCTTGTTAATGTTTTATTTCCCCTGCAATTCTGATGTTTCCTCACTAGATGGTGCACTCTAGATATATTGGCTTTGTTGAGGTGAAGCGTAGGCCTATTACTCCACGTTTGCACTTTACCCTTTGACCCACCGCCCCTCTATGAAGATGAGCGGACCCAAGAAAAGGAAAGTGGACAGAGAATGTCGAGTGTTCAATAAGGAGTGGACAACTAAATATTTTTTCACTGAACACCGATCTGCTGTTTGCCTGATATGCCAAGAAACTGTGGCGGTTTTTAAAGAGTATAATATTAGCCGTCACTTTGCCACAAAGCACGCTAATTATGCTAGCAAGCTCTCAACAAAAGAACGGGAAGTTGCTGCTGAGAAGGTGGCAGCCAATTTGAATGCTCAGCAAAGTTTTTTTCACCGTCAAACTGCCATTCAAGAGTCAAGTACCAAGGCCAGTTTTATGCTTTCATTCAAAATAGCAAAGGCCAGGAAACCACTGTCTGAGGGCGAGCTTTTAAAAGAATGTATGGTAGAGACAGCAGGTATTTTGTGCCCGGAGACCAAAGACAAATTTGAGAAAATCAGTTTATCACGGCGGACAGTGACTCGCGTGGAACTAATAGATGAAGATATCACCAGCAGATTAAACAAAAGACAGTCATTCACTTTTATTCTTTAGCACTGGATGAAAGCAACGATGTTAAAGACACTGCTCAGCTCCTCATTTTTATCCGAGGAATCAACGAAACTTTTGAAATAATGGAGGAGTTTTTGACAATGGAGTCTCTGAAAGGACAAACACGGGGAGAGGACTTGTTTGAATGGGTGTCTGCTGCCATCGAAAACATGAAGCTTCCCTGGAGTAAGCTTGTTAACGTCACCACAGATGGATCTCTGAATTTAACGGGAAAAAACGTTGGCCTGCTGAGGAGAATCCAGAATAAAGTGAAAGATGAAAACCCTGACTTTTGGCACCGGGGAAACAAATTGAATAAAAGGAACAGGACAAGTACATCTGCATCTCCTACCGTTTTTGAAAAAAAAGACAGTCAGGAGGAGAGTGATGGTGATATCCTGAAGGATAACAGAACTTTCAGTGCTTTAAAATAAAATGGTCATTTATTTGATTTTCAGTGTTTAAAGACTCATTTCGAAGTCAGAGATTTTATTGTAATGCTTTTCTTCATTTTCATTGAAAATTAAAGCACATGTTTTCTCCATATCCCAAGATGTGTATTTTTCCCCCAATGAGGTGATGTTTTCAAAGCATGCCATCTATCTGCTCCTGTTCCGGCCCCTTTGTCAAATGTTAGAACTCAATGTGGCCCACGAATCAAAAAGTTTGCCCACCCCTGCTGTAAGGGCAGAAATAGCTGCCACTGAAATGGATTTATGGCCCTGCAGTCAACTGATGTAATAAATAATGTAAAAAAAATGTGAATGAGAGGGACAGTGAACGACTATTTATTTGTAGAACATATGTAGGGTATCGATCAGTGGGTGATTAGCTCAGGGATAGCACAGCGTTGCCTTTTTCAATGGTGACACCCAGCCTCTAGAATTGCTGTAATACAATACAATATCACCCTCGGACATGGCTGGGCCTCACAGACAGATCACATCATCTAGTTTTCTTAATGCTAAGGACATTTGATAAACTATACTGGGCAATGAGAATAGCTTATTTTCTTTACAAATGTAAAACATGTTGCTAAGTCTTTATCAGTTATCGACATTAAGCTTTGTAAGCATTTTCATAGTCAACACTCCCCTCGCTTTATATACAAACTAAATAGGCCAAACATAAAGATCACCAACCTTACAGTGCATTATGGGAAAGAGTTTATCTATACACCAATTGTAGCCTGAGAAAAGTGCAGTTTCATTCTCTATATTGAAATATTCCACTGTAAAGACTTTATAATTTAAGAAAGTCTGCAAGTTAAAAGGAGGTGAGTTATACAAAGTAATGGTGACTGAAACTTAGTTAGATGCTAGAGAAGCTGTATGTTATTATAGCAATAACCCATGCCTGTGTGTGGGTAATGTTGAATTTACCCAGGGTTGGTGTAGTTTGGTCATGAGGGTGAAGTCTGAGTGGCCAAACAAAGACAACCGTGGGTAAATCCAGCATTACCCACACCCAGAAGTGGGTTATTGCTATTATACAATGACATTATTTAAGAAAAAATTACTTGCTTTTCTTAAATAATGGCATTGTATAATGCCTCCTTGCTTCCCTTCTACAGCTGTCTGGTATTCTGCGGCAGTTTTGATGTACTGCGCATGTGTATGCTTACGCAGTACATCATAGCTGTGGGTGGAAGCAACGGAGAAAGCAAGATCTTCGTTGCTTTTTACAAACTGTCTCGCTATGTTAAAGGAGTTTAACATAGCGAGACAGCTTTTAAAAAAGCATGGAGAATCTTCGTTTTTTTTAAAGCTGTCTCACTATGTTAAGCCCATTTAACATAGTGAGACAGCTTTAAAAAAAGCAATGGAGAAAGGAAGATCTCCGTTACTTTTTTTAAAGCTGTCTTGCTATGTTAAACTCCTTTAACATAGTGAGACAGTGTCTAAACAGCAACGGAGATCTTGCATTCTCCATTGCTGTAAAAAAAAGGCATACTAATGGAAAAAGTCCAGGCGACCAGACTTTTTTCCATTAGTATAAGTCTGATTTACAATGTGCACACTGACCAATAAGCATGCACGGTTTGGAATATTAATGGGGGGGTCGTTGTATAATGTGCCATTGAAATGCCTCAGTCCGATGTCTTCACTGGAGACATTGGTGTAAGTACCACTGAAGCTGCAGTCATATCTGACCATCTGGTGACACAGAATTTAGACATCGGAATTCTTAGTACTTTTAAAACAACTTCATGTCACTGCTTTTGGAAGTTGTTTGAATAGCAGTAGCTTCTCAGTAACAAAATAAAATGAATGACGCATATTTTTGTTAAGTTATTTAGTTGCTTCCTCTGAAGGTTCTCCTTTGCTAACCTTATAAATCATACCTGTTTCATATTGTTATTTGCTGAAATAATGAAAAATAATTCAGTTGCTGTAATAATTAAAAAGATCCAACAGCCTGCTACAATTGCATTTAAAATTTTTATTTAAGTTGAATTCAAATTTTTGGAAAAGGTTAATATGCATAAAGCACTACATAGACAGGATTATTCCAGTGCAAATGTAGGAAACTAAGCCTTCAGAGGGGTGAGGTGAAGTGAGAAAACATCCTGGAATTCTGACTATATAGGAATGCCTTCCTCAATAACCAAGGTTCTACTGAATGCTACTTGAGACCAGCACTGACCGTTACACAGAAAGTGCATGAAAGATGACTGCATAAGAAGGATGCATCCTACATGTTATGATTTTTTATAGAACACTATTTAAAGAAGATTTAATTGCTCTGTTCTGTTTTTAAATGCTTTTTACCTTCTGTTGCCCCTCTCGTGCACTGCATATACTCTTTTCTCCATAACTCTTAAAACCTGAAATCCAGTAATGTTTCCAGTGGACATTAACTTCTGTTGATGAAGCGCGAAGATATAGATTTTATGTGCTAGCACCCAGTGACTTGACTATGTCCAGTTTGCCTTCACTGAACTACAGCAGGAATCAATGACCAACACCTGTACAGTTTGCCAGCTCCTGTACAGTTCAGTGTACTTTTCACTCATATGTTACCTAGCGAAACCCACACATACACTCTAGATTTCAGGGGTGACTCAGTAGCATTTCTCTGGCTAAATTTCTTTAGTCAAACAGTATGTAGAAGAAGCAAGGGAATTAAACCCAGGGCAACTGGAAGAAGTTCATTAACTGCTCACAACATGTCTTAGCCTATCTATTAAATATAGTGATTATTCACTTATCCTCCATTAATCAGATCCTCTGTGAAGAGTTAAAAGAGACTCTGCAATAAAATGTACAAGCATCCATCTTGAATACCCCACACTTAGCTGCTATATTGATTTCAATCAGGGAGACTGACTCATAAAAATCATTACCCAAATCAAAGGAAGGTGCTGGCAGTACTAGTAAACACGAACAAAGCACCAAATGAGCCAACAAAGATGCAAACAGTTTATTTGGCTAAAAGCAGCACTCCAAAGCAAAACAAATCCAATACGTAGTGTTACACACTTCACACGTTTCGTCTCTCCTTCATCAGATAAACACATATTCCACCCATAAGTCCATTGTTTAAATACAGTTCCTAATTCAAATACACCAATCATCACTCTGAATCAATGAATCACTTATAACAAACCACATAAAATGCATACAAAAGTGCAACACAGTTCATAAACATAATCAGATGCATATCACACCTTAATAAATAAATATATAATTAATCAATAGCAAAAATATATGTGTATATAAATAAATAAATGTATATATAAATAACACATGTAACATTAAAATACATAAAATATACATAAAAAATACACATAAAAAATGTTATTAAAACAATACTACACCCCACTGGTATACAATGGTATTGCACTAACCTGGCATTCATAAAAAATATGAGTATTAAATTGTATTATAATTTAGCTGCTCTAAGTTTTAAAACTGGTGCCAATGACACCATATCATTGATACCCGGATATTTATTTGATTCCAAAGTTATTTGCCAATACAATTCTCTGTATTCTAAAAGTGTTTCCCACATACCCCCTCTCGGGTCAATAGGCACAACTTCCACTACAAAAAATTCAAAAGTGGATTCCTTACAAACTAATGTATGTTTGTACAGAGAATTGTTCGTACAAAATTTCCTGATATCATATAAATGTTCATAAATCCTTTGTTTTATCATCCGTTCACTTTTTCCAACATAAAATGCCTCACATTTTTTACATAAGGCGACATACACAATCCCTTTTGTATTGCAATTTACAAAGGCATTTAATGTAAGTGTTTTCTTCCTGGCTTCTAAGAAGCAGCTATTTCCAATTTTTAAATGTGCACAGTATCTACAAGCACCACATTTAAAAACCCCAGCTTTTTTCTTACTTTTATTAGTCAATCCACTGGCACCACTCTCAATAATACCTTTAATGTTGTTGCCCTTCCTATAAATAAATTTTATTTCATTTTCAAAAATGTGACTAAGTTCTGATACCTTTGCAAAATTTTTCCATTCTTTTTCGAACGTCTTCTTTACTATATTCGATTGGCCATCATAAGTTATAATAAGACCTGATACAAAATCATTTTCCTGGGGAACATCCGATGACCTCATTGTTTCATCCTTACCCAAAATAGGTTCAAATCTAGTCTTTCTCCCCTCAAGAACATCATGCAATATAGAATCAAATAATTCCTTTGGGTAACCTCTTTTTGTAAACATACTTCTCAAAGTTTCACATTCTCCTATAAACATCCCATCATCAGAAGTCATTCTGCAAATTCTTACCAATTGCCCTTTCAAAACGCTTTTTTTTTTTTTCTGGTGGAAAGGGTGAGAACTGGTAAAATGCAGATATGTGTTTGAGAATGTATCCTTTCTATGTACCTTGGAGACAAACATGTCATCCTTTTTAATTATGTTAACATCCAGATAAATCAACTGCTGTGTATCAAAATTCATAGTGAATTTAAGAAAATCAGTTGTCTCATTGACATATTCTACAAAAGTGTCATATTCTTCTTTGGTACCCTTCCAAAAAAAACACAAATCATCGAGAAATCTACAGTACAAGGTCCATGTATCTTTGAACCGTGGAATAAGAATATATTTATTCTCCCAATATGCCATAATGATGTTTGCATACGTGGGTGCACAATGGGCTCCCATGGCCACTCCCTTCATTTGCCTGTAGTATTCTCCTTCAAAAACAAGAAATTGTTTTTCAAAACTAACTCCATAAGAACTAAAATAGTTCTAAAATCATTTTGAGAAATATTTTTGAAAGGTATCAATATTTCTTCGAACCATGCTAAACCCACTTCATGGGGAATACTTGTAAATAAATCAATCACGTCAAGCGTACCAAAACCAACAGTTTCTTTATGTAGGAAATTCTTAATCTTTCTTAGAAAATCCCATGAATCTTTTAATATATTGTGATTATCAATGACCAGCTGCTTGATTTTTACATCAATATATTTTGCTAGCGGTGCCGTAATTGAACCTTCTGAAGAAACCACAACTCTTAATGGTGGGTCATTGATGTCCTTATGTACTTTCGGAATCCCAAAAATGGAAGGAATTTTTGGTTTTGGGACATTCAAAAAATTGAAAGTTTTTAAATCAATAGATCCTTCTAATAATAAATCTTCCAATACACCTCTTATTCTTTGATACGCTATGTGTATTTCATTTAAAGAAGTTCTACTGTATCTTTCTGTATCATTAAGAATACTGGACATCTTTCCATCATATATAATTCGGTCCATGAAAACCACACCCCCACCTTTGTCTGGTTTCATGACTCTAATGTATTTATCCTTCCCTAAGTTCACAAGAATTTCTTCTTCATTCTGTGTGAGATTAGAACAAATATAATGTTTATTCAATGATTTCCTTAATTCTTGTTCAATATTCATCTCGAAATTTTTTAACTGTGGATGCAGTGGGGGGTTGAAGGTACTCTTACGTCTAAGTGTATTCCCTGTTTCCATATTGCACTTGTCTTTAAAAAACAATTCTAAATTTTTCTTTCTAATAAATAATTTAATATCCACCAAGAGCTTGAACATATTTGTCTTTCTTTGTGGTATGAAACCAAAACCTTTTGAAAAAAGGTCAAAATGGGCCCTTGTGAGTGTAGTATTGGAATAATTATATATGTTAAAATCATTAAAAGTCCATGTTTTCCCATTATTGATAATATCTAAAAGCGGTTCCACTGTTCCTGCCTCCAGTCTGGGTGTCCCCCCCTCCCTTTGTAGTTTTTTGAATTATAATTCACAGGCTCCTTTTGCATTAACCTTTCTGATCTACGCAAAGGGGGAAACTCATCAAGATCAATTACTTCATCCACTTGTGATGAATTAGTCTGCCCAGCAGGAACATAAGGTACATTATATGAATTATAATTCACCTTTCTACCCCAAAATTTTGGTTTAGGGTATTGTATCATAGTTTTGTACTCATTTACATCCCTGTCTATCTTATTAACTTTCCTGTGTTGCACTTCAAAACATTATAGCTTGCATAATTGCAAACCCACAATTGTCAAAAGCTTTAATCAGATTCTTGTGAAATTCAGTACCCTCATACACATTATTTGGGTATTTGCTTAAATGATTTACATTATTATTTACATAAACTGAAAATGTTGGAAATGGACAATGCCTATCTTAAATATTGTTTAAAACTAGAAATTGTGCCTAAAGGCTTAAGGGTAAGCAAATACCCAAATAATGTGTATGATGGTACTGAATTTCACAAGAATCTGATTAAAGCTTTTGACAATTGTGGGTTTGCAATTATGCAAGCTATAATTTTGAATAATGAATGTGAAATTGCAAAGCTGACTGATATTGTAGAAAACATTAACAAGGCTGTTGTTAATGACCTTATGTTCACAGTTACGGAACAAAAAGATAAATACAAGAAGTTATTAAAGGATATTGAATCACAATGTTTTGAAGTGCAACACAGGAAAGTTAATAAGATAGACAGGGATGTAAATGAGTACAAAACTATGATACAATACCCTAAACCAAAATTTTGGGGTAGAAAGGTGAATTATAATTCATATAATGTACCTGATGTTCCTGCTGGGCAGACTAATTCATCACAAGTGGAAGAAGTAATTGATCTTGATGAGTTTCCCCCTTTGCGTAGATCAGAAAGGTTAATGCAAAAGGAGCCTGTGAATTATAATTCAAAAAACTACAAAGGGAGGGGGGGACACCCAGACTGGAGGCAGGAACAGTGGAACCGCTTTTAGATATTATCAATAATGGGAAAACATGGACTTTTAATGATTTTAACATATTTAATTATTCCAATACTACACTCACAAGGGCCCATTTTGACCTTTTTTCAAAAGGTTTTGGTTTCATACCACAAAGAAAGACAAATATGTTCAAGCTCTTGGTGGATATTAAATTATTTATTAGAAAGAAAAATTTAGAATTGTTTTTTAAAGACAAGTGCAATATGGAAACAGGGAATACACTTAGACGTAAGAGTACCTTCAACCCCCCACTGCATCCACAGTTAAAAAATTTCGAGATGAATATTGAACAAGAATTAAGGAAATCATTGAATAAACATTATATTTGTCCTAATCTCACACAGAATGAAGAAGAAATCCTTGTGAACCTAGGGAAGGACAAATATATTAGAGTCATGAAACCAGACAAAGGTGGCGGTGTGGTTTTCATGGACCGAATTATATATGATGGAAAGATGTCCAGTATTCTTAATGATACAGAAAGATACAGTAGAACTTCTTTAAATGAAATACACATAGCATATCAAAGAATAAGAGGTGTATTGGAAGATTTATTATTAGAAGGATCTATTGATTTAAAAACTTTCAATTTTTTGAATGTCCCAAAACCAAAAATTCCTTCCATTTTGGGATTCCGAAAGTACATAAGGACATCAATGACCCACCATTAAGAGTTGTGGTTTCTTCAGAAGGTTCAATTACGGCACCGCTAGCAAAATATATTGATGTAAAAATCAAGCAGCTGGTCATTGATAATCACAATATATTAAAAGATTCATGGGATTTTCTAAGAAAGATTAAGAATTTCCTACATAAAGAAACTGCTGGTTTTGGTACGCTTGACGTGATTGATTTATTTACAAGTATTCCCCATGAAGTGGGTTTAGCATGGTTCGAAGAAATGTTGATACCTTTCAAAAATATTTCTCAAAATGATTTTAGAACTATTTTAGTTCTTATGGAGTTAGTTTTGAAAAACAATTTCTTGTTTTTTGAAGGAGAATACTACAGGCAAATGAAGGGAGTGGCCATGGGAGCCCATTGTGCACCCACGTATGCAAACATCATTATGGCATATTGGGAGAATAAATATATTCTTATTCCACGGTTCAAAGATACATGGACCTTGTACTGTAGATTTCTCGATGATTTGTGTTTTTTTTGGAAGGGTACCAAAGAAGAATATGACACTTTTGTAGAATATGTCAATGAGACAACTGATTTTCTTAAATTCACTATGAATTTTGATACACAGCAGTTGATTTATCTGGATGTTAACATAATTAAAAAGGATGACATGTTTGTCTCCAAGGTACATAGAAAGGAAACATTCTCAAACACATATCTGCATTTTACCAGTTCTCACCCTTTCCACCAGAAAAAAAGCGTTTTGAAAGGGCAATTGGTAAGAATTTGCAGAATGACTTCTGATGATGGGATGTTTATAGGAGAATGTGAAACTTTGAGAAGTATGTTTACAAAAGAGGTTACCCAAAGGAATTATTTGATTCTATATTGCATGATGTTCTTGAGGGGAGAAAGACTAGATTTGAACCTATTTTGGGTAAGGATGAAACAATGAGGTCATCGGATGTTCCCCAGGAAAATGATTTTGTATCAGGTCTTATTATAACTTATGATGGCCAATCGAATATAGTAAAGAAGACGTTCGAAAAAGAATGGAAAAATTTTGCAAAGGTATCAGAACTTAGTCACATTTTTGAAAATGAAATAAAATTTATTTATAGGAAGGGCAACAACATTAAAGGTATTATTGAGAGTGGTGCCAGTGGATTGACCAATAAAAGTAAGAAAAAAGCTGGGGTTTTTAAATGTGGTGCTTGTAGATACTGTGCACATTTAAAAATTGGAAATAGCTGCTTCTTAGAAGCCAGGAAGAAAACACTTACATTAAATACCTTTGTAAATTGCAGTACAAAAGGGATTGTGTATGTCGCCTTATGTAAAAAATGTGAGGCATTTTATGTTGGAAAAAGTGAACGGATGATAAAACAAAGGATTTATGAACATTTATATGATATCAGGAAATTTTGTACGAACAATTCTCTGTACAAACATACATTAGTTTGTAAGGAATCCACTTTTGAATTTTTTGTAGTGGAAGTTGTGCCTATTGACCCGAGAGGGGGTATGTGGGAAACACTTTTAGAATACAGAGAATTGTATTGGCAAATAACTTTGGAATCAAATAAATATCTGGGTATCAATGATATGGTGTCATTGGCACCAGTTTTAAAACTTAGAGCAGCTAAATTATAATACAATTTAATACTCATATTTTTTATGAATGCTAGGTTAGTGCAATACCATTGTATACCAGTGGGGTGTAGTATTGTTTTAATAACATTTTTTATGTGTATTTTTTATGTATATTTTATGTATTTTAATGTTACATGTGTTATTTATATATACATATTTATTTATTTATATATACACATATATTTTTGCTATTGATTAATTATATATTTATTTATTAAGGTGTGATATGCATCTGATTATGTTTATGAACTGTGTTGCACTTTTGTATGCATTTTATGTGGTTTGTTATAAGTGATTCATTGATTCAGAGTGATGATTGGTGTATTTGAATTAGGAACTGTATTTAAACAATGGACTTATGGGTGGAATATGTGTTTATCTGATGAAGGAGAGACGAAACGTGTGAAGTGTGTAACACTACGTATTGGATTTGTTTTGCTTTGGAGTGCTGCTTTTAGCCAAATAAACTGTTTGCATCTTCGTTGGCTCATTTGGTGCTTTGTTCGTGTTTATTTGTTCATAAAAATCATTGTTGTAAAGTAAATGAGCTAATCTGCAACAACAGTTAGTGAGGTGGGTTACCAATGAGGATTAAGGCTATGCCCAGTTAATGAGATCTGATTTCCTTAGCCTTCATTTACCTACCATGTGATTCGCAGCAAGCCACTGAGTCAGAGACGCACAAATAATGTTTGTGTTATGGAAGCAATACCAGTGTGTAAATGATCGCATAACAGCACACATATGAATGCTATTATGCTATGAGACTCATTACATGTACAACTGAGGGAATCAGACGGACCACAGTAATTCAAAGATGCATGAATCCAGTGCTGAAAGCCCATTGCTTATCTATTATTAACATCAGAATTTCTTGCTGTACAGGAGCTTTACTCACCCTAATATGTTAGTAATAGCAGCAGCTTTAGCTGAATGGCAAATGTTAAGGGCCATTCATGGAGTCAGTGCCCACAGTGTTCTGTGACTTCATCCAGTCTGGTACAAATAAGTCTGTCAGAGGCCAACTTACCATCATTGCCATGACAAAAAAAGCCAACTGCTAATGTATGGACAGAGACACCATACTGGAAGTTGAAAGCATGCATCACCCATACATACATGGAATCAAGGGGAATGCATACATTGCTTATCCCAGTGGGCAGTAAGGTGTGTGCAGAATTAACCATCTTTACTATAGGGAACACTGCTAGGGAACATGTTAAAATTTCACAGGCATCAGCTACAGAAGTCCTTTGACATGCTGATGTGTAGATAGGAGCATATAAGGTTTCCGCAGACAGCAAAGGAGAGAATTGACACTACAGGCATTTTACAACATAGCCCATTTAGTTGCATTCCTGAGAACACCTAACCACGACCTGCCACTCACTGAGATATAAGTTGGGGAGAGTGAGGAATTTTATCCACTGGTGGTGTGGAGCTCCCATGCCATGAATGTTGGCCAGATGTACTATGTGGTACTTCATTTTCATGAATCAAGACATTGGCCATGCCAGGGTTTAAAGGTGACCATGGCCAGGGCCAGGGGTGACAGTCCTGCAGCATCCACAACAGAGTGCCCTGCCTGTGACCATTCACCTCTCATCTAGACTCTTGGACAGCCTCAGCCACTATGCTTGTCAAATGAAAAATGGAAGTCATTTTGTCACATGCCTCGTGGATGCACCAATGAATGCTGTATTGGCTAACAATGACCTGATTGTGCATGTTTGCTCCAAGTCCCTATATACCGTATCACTCTGAATGTGCTGCAGATCATCCTGCAGTCCTTGCATTACCTGCATATGCTCATTCAGGCCATACAGAATGTCCACCATCTCTATGGTGGTGTATATAGTGGTTGTCTGTGGCTGGAGCATTGACCTACACATCCAGTGACTGATGCCAAACATGGTACACAGACCAGTGAAAGATCTGGAGTCTTATTTGCTATGGCTTCCAATATGCCTGTCCCTAATGATAAGTGAGTGCATGCACATTAGAGACAGTGCAGCTGAGGGATACCATTCTTGCCTGATTTATGTAGCCTAGGTGAGGTGCAGACTAACTTGTTGTCTGGCACTAAACGTAGATGATGCCTGAGGTTCAGCCTGTCCTTCTGAGACCACCCCATATGTGCCACCATATCATCTGACTGTACCATATGCACAATGTCATTGATGTCAGTAACAGGTGATGTCCATACATAAGGCATGTTATCGTCCTGTCATTATGAACCTTATGAAATCATTAAGATAGCACATCTTTGGCAATGCTGGAACATATGCCTCATTTCCACCAACTCATGGCTCACATAATGGTAATTGTCAATTATGTGCACAAATGATATTCATGTAATTGTAAATTATGTGCCCATTTGATATTCATGAAATTCTAAATTATGTGTGCATATGATTTTCATGCAATTGTCAATTATGTGAATACTTTATGGGGACATACATACATATAAGTGTGCATTCAATAAAGCCTACATGGTGAGCTAAAACCATGTGTGCATCATGTTGTGATGCACACATGGTAGAGCACCATTTGTATTCAGTAAGCATCATTAAATGATACAGCCACACAAACAAGGTAAACATCATTTCATGCTGATTACAGTATAAGCAGCTGAACTGTATGCTAATCAACCAATCCAAGATAGACGAGCTATTCAGCAAGCTATAAAGCAATCATGTAGACTCAGTGTATGTTTTCACTGCAGATTCCAAAACCTATTGGAATACAGCCATGGAAACTACTGTACACATAAACAATGTTAAGGGTTTATGTTGCGTTTATACCTCAGCTTAAAAGAAAAAGGGTGTTTAGACCCCATTTAACTTTTCACGGTCTGCATGAGATGGAAATTGCAGAGTACTACAGGGTGGATAGAGACACTACACAAACTCTATAACTGCTGTCTTCCTCAACTGAGAGCAATGGCAATCCAAGGTGAACAAATACCTGTGGAGACAAAGGTTTGTGTAGCACTTAGCATGTTAGCTACAGGAACCTCCCAGAGGCCAGCAGGGGATATGCTGGGGGTGTCATAGGCATCAGCATCCAGAATCTTGCATCAATTCCTAAATGCTATGCTACAGCATGCCAGTGATTAGAAACAGTTCCCCTGTGCACCTGAGGACAGAGCTGCAACGGTACTCTGCAGGATTTCTACCCTGTGGCACACTTCCTTGAAGTCCTATGTGCCATAGACTGCACATACATTGAGATCAAAGCACAGTTCAGGGAACAGAGAAGGATGTACATAGAAAGGGCTGCCACTCCATTAACATCCATGTTGTGTGTAACACTAAGGGAATCATCCTAAATGGGTGGGCTGGCAACAAAGGCAGTTACCCTGACTAACATATCTGGCACAGCTCTCAACTTCATCAGAGGTTTTTCAGGTGGGGATATCCCACAGGGTCATTTACTGGGGGATGCAGGTTATGCATTGGAGCCGTGGCTGATGTCGCCAGTCATAAATGCACACACACCCTCTGAAGAACCCTATAATGAGACACATGCTCAAACAAGAAATTTCATAGACCATGTGTTTGGGCTGCTGAAGTAATGGTTCCCATAACTAGACACAGAACAGATTAATGTGGAGTCATTAGCATATTGTATGAGGTAATGTAAAGTAATTATGTTACTAGCATAACAAATTAATGTGCAGTCATCAGCATATTAGCTTAATTAGATTACTGACAGTACAGATTAAGGTGGATTTGTCAGCATATTGTATGGGGGGACCCTTAACATTTTGTGGAGTGTAGGTTCATAGGTTCATAGGTTGGTACTAAGCTATTGGCCCTAGGGCCTATACAACCCTAGCCATAACAATTCCCTGGCTATTTCTTTCCACAGTATTTACTTCCCTGGGGTGAATTTGCTATTTCCCATCCAATCATTAAGGTTCCTTTTTAAGAGGGCCAAAGAGACACTCTGCTTGACATGTATGGGCAGTCTATTCCAGACTCTGGGGAGTCTCTGGGCCAGGAATATATCCATCAGCGTGTTTTGTTCATTGTGATGACAAGGGTCAGATCCCTGGAGTGTGTGCTTCTGAGGGATTGGGATTTCTTTAAGTGTAGCATGTCCAACAGCTCAGGGTTTGACATGGCCTTGTATGTTAAGCAGAGATCACCTCTGAGTAGACAATATGCGACAGAGTATAGGTGGAGTTTTTTTAGACGGTCAGCATAGGGCATCTGCTTTAGGCCTGTGATTCTTTTAGTGAGGTATTTCTGCAGACTTTCCAGATGTTGCAGATGTCTTGAGAGGTACACACCAAATGGGGCGTTGTATTCTATAAGGGGTCTAATGAGGGATGAGTACAGTGTGACAATGAACTCCTTTTTTCTGGATGAAAAGCCCTTATTGATGAGGTGTGCCACATAGAAGTATTTCCTGACTGTTGTGGCAATGTGGTTATCAAAGGTGAGACCACTGTCCACCTGTGTCCCAAAGTCTCTTATCACACTTTCAGTGTTTAGTGTACTGCCATCTATGTGGTAATACACAGGTACATGTTTTTCCCAAAGGGGATAACTATGCATTTCTTGGCATTGCGCTTGAGCCCATAGCTCTGGCACCAAGCATCTGTTTCTGTAAGGCCCTTTTGTAGAATATTTACATCATTTGGTTGTTGGTAAATACATTGAAAAGTAATGGCCCCACTGCAGAACCTTGAGGAACACCAGTCTTAAACAGTAGGAATGATGAGTAGAAATTAATCCATTTAACATACTGGAGACTATTGGAAAGATAGCTGGAGAACCAGTTGCTGGAGATGATTGATAGGCCAAGTGAAGAGAAATGTTTCAGAAGTAGGCTATGGGAATGGTATTGATGGCCTTGGACCAATCCAGAAACATGGCAGAAACCAGTTGGTCTTTGTCGCTGGCTAGGTTAATAGTACTGGTGAAGTTAAAGAGAGCTGTGGCAGAGCTATGTCTTAGTTTGAAACCATATTGGGTGGGGGTAAAGAGTTTGTAAATGAGTCATTACTCATTTACAAACTTTGCTCCCTTGTGAAGTGAGACGATCTAAGATTTTTTTTTCATATTGCTGGAAGATGAGATTCCTGAATAGACATATTTATGAGAATGTATAAAGGAAATGAAACTGAGCTTAGCTGCTATTTTTAGGACAAGTAGTGCCTTTTTACACTATAGCAAGCACATGTTTTTACATCAAGATGTCTGTGGATTTTCCATCTAGTGTACTGGGAGGTAGAATTGTCTGTTAAGGTTGGGAAAACACTTGAGATTTCTGCATGTAGTTTTATTGGCTGGAGGGCTTATTAATCAGCTTATCTTGATTTTTAGTGCCTTTATAAATCTAACATACTTTTATTGAATAATCATACTCTTATAAGCTGTTTAAAGTACACTGCTGTATCTTTATTTTTAATTGTGTTTGTGGTATCATTTCATATTTTTTAAGTTTGTTTGTGGTAGCATTTCACTCCAGACACTCATTTACTGTGCTTTTACATCAGGAGGACTGTGATTATTAGTAGAAGAAGGTATTTTCCTGGTCTATCTGAGCTGGGAAGCACACAAAAGGGCTGTACATATTTTTTTATACTTTTGTTGTAGTCTGTGACTGTACTTAGCAGTTTAAAAAAAAAAACAACAACTGTACTGTGTGCTGCTGCTTTAAGTTATTAGTTGCACTGTATTGCATTGTATCTGTTAGTTGTATGGCTGTTGCAGGTAGTGTGCATGGTCTTGTTTCACTTTGGCTCCAAACTAGTTATTCTTACATTAAGAAGGTGTTTTTATGCACCATTGTGGCAGAAGTATGCAGATCTAACCTGTCTGAGTTGGGGACTGATGGTGGAGGGCTTACTGTGTACTTTTCTGATTGGTAGTTAGCTTAAAACATGTTTCTGTTTGCTCAAATTTAAGTCTCAATTTTGAGTGGTGCTGTTCTTTATCCAGCAGCAGTTAGCAGTGCGCAGTATAGACACAAAAGCCTAAAAGCTCAATTTTACTCTAAACAGCTCTCGGTGAAACCCTTTCCAACTTTTCTGATGCTCTAAGAGAACTCAGTTGTGCATTGAGCAGCATTGCCTTATTGATCAACTTTAGCCTACTCAAAGTATAGGTCCCTCTTGTAGACTTGGTGCTATCATTACAGTCCTGTCAAATTAGTTCATTCCCATCTCTAATAAAACATACAGTAATAGCAATTGTCTCATGTATAATGACAACCGCTTACTCCTGAAGCAACCAAATACTTTATGTGAGAGATGTAATTACACTATGAAATTGGAGGCAAGACTCTCACATATGGACAAATCAACGATAATGCCACAATACAAACAAAAAATAATTGACCTTAAGAATAGGCTTAGCTTCTTGTGTAAGTCCAAGGGGATCCAATATCTATCAGCCTGGGAAAACATGGTTAACAAGCCATGCTGCTTTGAGAGGGATGGTCTGCACTGGTCTTCTCTAGGCTTTCAGATATTGGCAAAGGCATTAGCCACCTCTATTGTGCCTTTTTAGGCAGTGTCCAAAATAGCCAACCTCCCAACCTAACAAAATCTTCTCTAAATAAACTCAAGGTACTCCTGCTTAATGCTAGGAGACTAAACTAGAAACGGCACTCGCTGAAAGCACTCATCACTTTGGAAGATGCTGACATCTGTGCAGTCACCAAGACATGATTCAAAGGTGTGGAAAGCATCCCCGCTGTGCAGGGCTTGAATGCCTTCCATACGTTCAGACGACAAATTGAGTGTGAAAGAACCAAAGGAGGAGGAGGAGGTGTGTCCATCTTCATTAAAGATAAGTACATCTTGAGAGTGGTCAAACAGTATGACTATATTAAACTACACCATGTCCAATTAACTACAGGCAGAGACTCCTACCACATCATAGCTAGCTATAGGTCCCTCATCATGAAACAGAAAAAGCATACCGCTTACCAGAATTCCTGAAGTCATTTGTCATACAGCCTAACACCATTCTCATGGGTGATTTTAATTATCCTACTATCGAATGGGAAACATACATGACCACAAACATGCTGGCTGAGAGGCTCTTGGAGTTTGTCAATGCAAATGCTCTGGAACAACTATTCAGCACACCCACACGAGGCTCAAATGTCCTGAACCTAGTAGTCACTAATATGGGAGAGGATTGCACCCCTCCCAGTGTGATGTCCTCCCTGGTAGGATCGGACCATAAATCAGTTTTGTTCAATGTAATTATAAGACAAAATACCCCATCAAGCTCAAAAACATTTTAGAATTTTTCAAAGATAAATTACCTCCTATTAAGTGATGTTACAAGAAGTTTCAAAGCCCCCTTGAACACAGATAACGCAGACTCATATGCAGAGGTGTACACCAATCCCCTGTATAACCACTAAAGCAGTTGTATAGAATCAGCTGTACCTGACCAGATTAAAACCAGGTCTTGCTGAAAAATCAAGTCATGCCTCTTCTCTTCCTCTGTGGTAATACATCCTTGTAACTGGGAAACATAAGTAGCAGAGACACAGGGAGTATATGAGGACTTGTTGCCTTTTCAAACATTCTTATATCTATAACATTTCTGGCACTCAGTATGAAAGCACATCGATCAATGATGTGGGCATCTAACAAGCTGGTCTTCACTTCTAGAAACTTTGGTTAATTTTAGCACTTTCAACAAATGAAGCTCAACAGGCTTCACCTTGTTTAGTTTGCTTTTGAAATAATGTTTGAGACACACATCATTGGAGTAGGTTTAAATGAGTTAATTTTCTTCAGTTTAGGAACTACCTCTAGTAACCAGTGTCCAACTCCTTTACCAGTTCCATCTACATTCTTCCTCATTTACCAACTATGCACACTTGACAGATAAAAGCTCTGTTTTCCAGGGGTTACTTAGGAGCTCCTCTCTGGTTCAGTCAACTACTCAATGAAACAATATGCAGAAGAAAACTGAGGGAAACAAACCCATGGAAAAAATACTGCCTCTGATGCTTGCTTTCTGATCAATAGTTTCCTCCCAGCGAATCAATACATTTGCTCCCAATAAACATGGTGAGGTTCAAACAGGATGAGCGATCATTAAGACAGCCATTACAGGTTGTACCTTATCATTTGTCTCTTTATGCCCTACCGCTCTGTACGTGTTGAAGTGCAGCGGGAAAGTAAAACATTAAAAAAATTAAAAGAACCGAGTGGTCCCTCACTTGCACAAGGCACATACACCAGCAAGCAAATTCAAGAACAAATGGTATCTGACCTTTCTATGTATTCCCTGAGCATGTGCAACTATGACCCCCCTGCCCTTCCCCCTGGGTGAAGTCAACAGGCAATACCTCTTCACTCAACTCCCTCTCTGCTTGACTTCCAGAGTACTGGAGTTACTAACAGAAAGCCACTTACTTGGATTTTAGACAGTACGTCTTCCTTGTATGCCACTGACACAGGATTTTAAACCAAGTTTATATATAGACATATAGAAAGATTGAGAGATGATTATTGAGTAGAATTTAAGCTATCTAAAGCTAACAAATAAATAGAAGAATATCATGATTAACCAAAGAGGATTTTCTGAAGATAACTACCATTTTATCCTCTATCATCTGGTCATAAAGGATGCTGTTTCCACCGATCCTGTAATGTATATATCAGACTGTAGCCAGTCAGAATTCTATTTCTTTATATATTTGCTAACAAATATAAGTGGGCTGATCATTCTGGATAATTTTGCCTCAATTTGCACTAGCAGTACAAAGGTATAGGTTATATGCAACAAAGAAATGTTGCTAGACAGCATAACGTACAGAGTTCTAAATGGTTGATGGATAAATACAATAAAATAAATACTTTTGTAAGGCAAAACAAAACTAAGTATTAAGAAGAACGCAATGTGGACAAGAGAAAACCAGCTTCAAAGAGGCAGCAACCAGAAATCTGACTCAAATACTGGATCCTGGAGCTATTATACAGTGCATTAACCCTTGAGCCACCAGAGCACCTCAAATAATTCTTAGAAATTAGTGGTTAGCAGTATGTCACAAAGCATGGGCTTTTTCACTGCAGAATCCCACAGATTGAAGGCAACTATCCCTAGGTTGTGAGAAAGATGTGCATTTCTGTGAATGTTTACGTGTAGGTATAATTTGCTTGATTCTACTCCGGCAAAGGTAAAATCAACATACTTCTCAGCTGTCCAGATTTTCTTAGAATGCACAGATTTTTGTATCATATTCTTGGTCTGTTCCTCAAAAAAAAAAATAGTGGTTTTCTGGCAAATCACTGATAACTGAAGTCAGTAAATAATGGCATACATTTGAGTTTTAGACTTCATATCCATCAGAAAATGCATGTTAACACAAACATGATGCTCTAAACAATATTTAAAATCTGTCCCTATTTTTGGGCCCCCATTATTTTTGGATTTGTCCAGATTTCTTGCACTAAGGGGTTGAGAGGAATGAAAGTCAATGTGTTAATTAAATACATACCACTCAACTTTTTAGCACAAGAATTCTAGACAAAGCCTACAATAATGGGGGACAAAAATCCCAAAACAGGGACAGATTTTAAATATTAATCTTATAAGCTTAGAAGCTTGAAAGAATAATAGGATTTGTGTTATTATACATTTTCTGAAGAATATTGTCTGAAGCTCAAATCGATGTCATTATTTAGTGACTGCAATCTTCAGTGATTAGCCACAAAACCACAAATTTTATGAAGAACAAACCAAAAATATGAGGCAAAAAATTTGGACATTCTGCAAAAATCTGGACGGTTGAGAGGTATGGTACATGCTTTACAGTTATGGTCATTTAACACAAAACATGTGTGGAATGCTGCCAGTAATAATGTTTCATTTGGAATCATATTTGTAGAATGAACACAGGTTCAGATAAACAAGTAACACGGAGAGTTTCAGACTGTTGTCAAAATGGCATGCAGAGCAAACACGAAGTAGGGAAAGACAGATTGTTTCTGGGGCAGGAATGGCAGTTATTCTAATCAATGTCTTAATATGTATTTTTTCATGTTCATAGGATCATACTAGGCTATCTGCCCTAGGGCATTTATAAGCCTAGCCAGAGTGTGTGTGGCTTTCACCACCCCTTAGGATGAGAATACTATACCCATTAGTTTGCTGTGCCTCTGTCCAGCAGTGATACAGAGATGATTCCCGGGGTAAACCTACGATCTCCCATCCACTCATCAAGATTTCTCTTGAACAGAGTCAGTGAGGGGCTCTGCCTCACATGGACTGGGATTCTGTTCCATAGTGTAGGGAGTCTCTGGGTGATGAATCTGTCCCTCCAGCACGTCCTATTTATATCCGTGTTGAGGTTTAAGTCTCTTGCTCTCGTGGCTCTGGTGGATTTGGATTTTTGAGGTGGAGCATGTCCATTAATTCCGGGTTGGACATGGCCTTGTATGTCAGGCACAGATCACCTCTGAGCAGATGGTATGCGACTGAATAGAGCTGGAGTTTCTTCAGTCGGGCATCGTATGACATATGTTTGAGCCCCTTTATCCTTTTGGTGAGGAACTTTTGGGGTCTTTCCAACTGCTGCAGGTGTCGGGTAAGGTACATTCCGAATGGGGCGTTGTACTCAATCATTGGTCTGATAAGTGAAGAGTACAGGGGTACAATGACCTCTCCTGATCTGGATGTGAATCCCTTCATGATCAGGTGGGCAATGTCGAAGGTCTTCCTAACCACTCTGGCAATGTGAGTGTCAAAAGAGAGGTTACTGTCAACTTGGGTCCCCAGGTCCCTGATAACTTCTTCCGTGTTTAATGGATTACCACCTATGTGGTAATTAGGGGTTACCTTGTTTTTCCCAAAGGGTATGCCTATACATTTTTTGGCATTTAGCTTAAGGCCATGGCTCTGACACCAGTTATCCATTTCTATGAGACCTTTCTGGAGGATGTCTGTGTCTGATGGAGTGTCAATTATGGTGCCCAGTTTGCAGTCATCTGCAAATTTTGTCAGCCACAATCCCCCTATGTTTGCCTGCACTTCAGAAAAATAAATGCTGAACAAGAGGGGACCCAGGACTGAGCCCTGTGGGACACCGCTCGTGACCAGCTTAGAGTCTGACATGGCACCAGCAACTCTAACCCTGTGTGTTCTGTCCTTGAGCCAGTTTGCAACCCATCTTGTGACATATGGGTTTACATCTAAGCTGGTGACATTTTCTATGATGCCCGAGTGGGGTATTGTGTCGAATGCTTTTGCTAGGTCAAGGTAGGCTGTGTGAACTGCCTTACCCTCATCAATGGCCTTAGTGACTGTTTCGAAAAAGTCGACCAATTTCAAGAGGCAGGATCTGCCCTTGACAAAGCCAAATTGGGTAGGATCCAGTGTCTGTAGGTCCCCAATGTCTTTATTTATGAGTTCCATTATGATCCTCTCCATAGCTTTGCAGACAAGGCTCGTCAAGCTTATGGGGCAGTAATTTCCAGGGTCCGTAGAAGCACTGCCTTTGTGGAGTGGGACCACAGTTGCCGTACGCCATTCTTTGGGTACTTATCCTGTAGTAAGGCTAAGATTAAACAGCAGCCTTATGTGTGGGTTTAGTTCCTCATTGAGTTCGTGTAGCACACAGCCGGGACACCGTCCAGTCCCATTGATGCTGTGTTTTGCTTTAGAGAGAGCAGCTCTCACCTGGGCATCTGAGATGTTTGGGAGGCTAGACTCTGGTGGGATAGATATTTCTCCTTTTGGGGAGGGAGGAGAAATTTGCACTGAACCTGTCTGCCAGTATGTTGGCAATGTCTGTGGGTTCAGTGATTTTTTATCATTTTGGACTAATTCTGAGCATATCTGGGAGTTTCCACCCAGGTTTCTAACATAGCTAAAGAAGGCTTTATGATTGTCTTTTGTGTCATTAGCGATTTTTCTCTCAAAGTTGGCCTTGGATGATTTTATGAGTGATCGTAGTTTTTTGCAAGTATTGATCAGAGATGCCTTCCCATTTAGGGATTTTGCTCTGTCATGTAGTAGCTTTCTCCTCTTGTTGTAGAGTTTGTTTATGGCTGGAGTCCACCAGACCGGGCGCCTGCCTTTGGTGGAAAGGGCCTTGATTTTATTAGGGATTGCTTGATCCATACATTCCTGGAGGTGCTCGTAGAAGGCATTTGTAAGGGTTTCAGCAGCGTGGGTTGTGGTTTCCACTGGCTCGGGGCCTTGAAGGATACCACTCCAGTCTTAAGAAGTGTGAAGTTTGCTTTTGAGAAGTTCTTCACTGTGGTCTTTTGCTGGGGTGGGGCGGGATGTGGATCTCCAGTGAGATTAATTTATGGTCTGATCTCACCAATGAGGGATATACTTCCAGTGTGGAGCATTTTGTCCCCATGTTTGTGATGATCAGGTCTAGTATATTTTCTCCTCTTGTGGGAATGGTGACTAGTTGTTCCATAGCATTTGAGTTTATGAACTCAAGGAACCTTTGGGCTAGGGTGTTGGGGCTTGAGTAATGTTCCCAGTCTATGTTTGGGTAGTTGAAGTCACCCAATATGATGGTGTTTGGAGAGACAGTCATATTCTCCAGTGTCTTCAGGAAGGCTGTGTGGGTTTTCTGAGTTTGAGAAGGTGGTTTGTAGCATGTTACAAACTGTAGGGCAGTTTTACCTATGGTTAATTGCACCTGGATGGTCTCCGATGCTTCGTGCGTTGCCACTAACCTGGAGGTGTGGGTATCCTTTATGAATATGGATACTCCCCCTCCTTTTGTGGTTCGGTCCAGATTTTGGGGCCGGAACGCATGATATGAGGTATAACCTGATAGTGCTGGGGTGCTCTCAGGAGCCTTGAACCAGGTTTCAGTCACAGCACAGACATCGATGTTCTCCATACTGAGGAGGGCTTCGAGGGCGTGCATCTTGAGGTTTAGACTTCTGGCATTGAGCAGTTTTACCCTTAGTTTTTCTCCATTTTTGTTTTCTAGGGCGGTAGGTTTATCATTTGAGCCTTACCTAAAAAAGGCACTATGGGGGTGGCAAGAGCCTTTGCCAATATCCGGAGGCCCAGGGGTGACAGGTGCAAGCCGTCCCTTGCGAAGCAGCGTGGCTTGTCAAGCATGTCATCCCAGGCAGACAGACATTGGATCCTCTTAGAATGACACCAGTAATTAAGCCAATTATTAAAGCTGATCATTTTGTCTCTGTATTGTGGCATCATTCTTGGTGAGGGTAGGATACTGCTCAGGGTCAGGGTCATACCGGCCTTTTAATTTGCTGTATTTATTTACAGTACATTGATACTTGTAAATTGAAACATTTTTGTACCACATTGCCTATCTAATTAGTCTCTAGAATGTAATGCTAACTAATTTTACTAACATTTTTTTTATTCTAGACTTACTTAGGTAATTAATCTTCTTTTTACTTATTCTAGTTTATTCTCTTTTCAGTACATACTGCTTTAACTTTTTTACTCATTCCATGCTATTGTCAATTTTCGAATTGTATAGCCTTGCATTTCTGATGTAATTGTGGCTTTTTTTGTGATATTTTGGAACTTTTCTGATGTAACTGTAAATTTTAAGTATTTTTTTGTGTTGTTTTTGGAGCATTTCTCCTCGGGTCTCCACTGAAAATGGGCCTTTGGATCAGTTGGACTAACCTAGTTAACAAACGACAGACAAATAAATAAATAAATGAATTTGTTTTGAGGTGTAAGCTGCAGCACATGAATATAAATCATCTTGTCTAACATGGAAACCGAGCACAAGAGAGGAGTAAGGAATAGGTGGCAATGTACAAAGAGATGTCTACTCTAATCTTACAAAAGATAAACATTAAGGTTTAAAGGATAAAGAAAAATGGGCCAGAATTTTAAACAAAACACAACTAATATCCATTCTGTAAGGAATAAGCCTCCCTCCAGCCTGTAGAGCATTTCAGGCAGCCCATACCCCAATATTAATACTAACTCCCTTTCCCCTCAGCTGTGGAAAAAAAAAGAAGCATCCTGTAAGGGCAGAAATAGTTGCCAGTGAAATGGATTTATGGCCCCACAGTCAATTGATGTAATAAATAATGTAAAAAAACGTGAATGACAGGTAGAGTGAATGAGCATTTAGTTCTAGAACATATGTAGGGTATTGATCAGTGGGTAATTAGTTCAGTGATAGAAGAGGGTATTAGTTTCATTATCAAGGCAGAGACAGAAAAAAGAAAGAAAGAGAGAGGGAGGAGGAGAGAAAAAGTACAGTTGTGTACACTTACCATAAATATAGATGTTCGAGTGTATTCACTGTTGCAGGCATCACATTTGGGTTATCTGCTTGCAGGTAGCCCTCAGTCGGCCTGAATAGCAGAGTCTTGGGATTTCTGTGTCAGATGCTGTCGCTTCTTATTTATTTATTTATGTATTTGTTTATTTATTTATTTATTTATTTACATTTGTTGACCGGGAGCTTTTTCCATGATGTCAGGTCATCAGGGGTATAAAACTTGCAGCCGATGTCATTACATCAGTTTTTCTTGCCCCAGATGTCATGTGCCCCCAAAATAGGAAGCAATTACATGGTGTGGAACATCTCCAGTAAAAACTAAATAACATAGCCATAAGATATGGCCAAAAAGAGGATAAGTAGAAAGTCTTAAAAAATTAGGGGGCTGGAGGGAGGGTAACCAAGACTGTAACAGTGACTACACTTGAACATCTACATTTATGGTAAGTGTACACAACTGTACTATGTTCTTCATGTTTCACTGTTGCAGTCATCACATTTGGGTTGATTCCCAAAGCTGAGGATGGGTGGAGGAAGTTAAGAAGCATTAGGGCTGGCAATCAGGCCCTGTAAGACTGCTGTGGCAAATTCAGCTCTGGATTTAGAAAAGATAGGTAAGTGGTAATGCTTGGTGAAAGTGTGTACAGAGCTCCAGGTTGCAGATTCCAGGATGTCCCTGGTAGGGTTGTAGAGGTTGATGTAGCTCTAGTGGAATGTGTTCTGATCCCCTGTGGGGTAGGTTTCTCATGGTATTTGCAGCAGAAATGGATGCAGTGTGCTATCCATTTAGAAATGGTTTGTTTTGAAATGGCCTTGCCCTCTGTCCCTGCAGCAAAGCTGACTAGCAGCTGGTCAGATTTTCTGAAAGGTTTAGTCCTGTCCAGATAGAATCTAAGCTGCTTGTGCACGTCCAGGGAGTGCAGGATCCTTTCCCCTTTATTTTGAGGATTAGGGAAAAACGTTGGCAAATGAATGGATTGGTTTAAAGCCACACTTGATACCACCTTGGGCATAAATGTAGGGTTGGTCCTGAGGGAAACCCTGTCCGCATGGAAGATAATGAAGGATTCCGCAGCCATAAGGACCTGGAATTCAGACACTCTTCTTGCTGAAGTGATTACTAGAAGTAAAGCTGTTTTCCATGAGAGGAATTTTAACTCTGCTGTAGCAGCAGGTTCAAAGGGCGGAAGCGTGAGCTTTTCCAATAAAAAAGTTAAGGTCCCAAGCTGGAGTGGGAGCTCTCCTGGGAGGTCTTAAATTTTTTGCTCCTCTCTGGAACTGTTTGACCAGAGGATGAGAGAAGAGGGGCGGCTTAGTGTTATAATGAGCTGAGATGGCAGAGGCATGAACCTTAATTGAAGAGAAGGGTAGGCCCTTGTGGAGCATTTCTGTTAAGTAATCTAGTATAAGAGGTAAGCTGGGCACAGTTGTATCTATTACCTGAGATTGGCTCCAGGAACAATATCTTTTCCACTTTTCTGGATAGGATTTTCTGGTACTAGGCCTCCTTGCCTCCAGAATGACATCCAGCACCTGCTTACTGAGGTTGCTGGAGATGAGTTCAGGGGATGAGCCAGGCTGCTAGGTTCAGTTTCTGGAGCTAAGGGTGCAAAATCTGTCCCTCTTGATGGGACAGCAGGGAAGGAGTCCGAGGGAGGTGCCACAGTGGCACTACTGTCAGACTGCGCAAAAGAGGGTACCAGTGCTGGCGTGGTCAGTCTGGTGCAATCAGGATTGTCCTTGGCTTGTCCTGTTTGATCTTTAGTAGAACCTTTGAGAGGAGGGGCAGAGGGGGAAAGGCATAGATTGAGAGGCTCTCCCAGATAAAGGCCAGGGCATCCACTTTCCAAGCTTGGCTATGGGAAGTTCTGGTGCCATATTTGCTCAACTGATAGTTCTGAGGGGAAGCAAAGAGGTCCACTTCTGGTGCCCCTTACCTGTCCCTCAAAAGCTTGAATATATTGGGTTCCAGTTTCCACTCGTGTGGGTCCAAGAGATTTCTGCTAAGTCGTCTGCCAGTAAATTTAGTTTGCCTGGCAGGAACTGAGCTTGCAGGTGCACTTGGTTATTCAAGGCTGTATTCCACAGAACCATGGCTAATCTACAGAACGGGTAGGCATGGGTTCCCCCCTGCTTGTTTATGTACCACATAACTGTGGTGTTGTCTGTCTTTACCAAAAGTTGTCCTGGAAGAATAAGTTCTTTGAAGGTTGTCAGAGCATTTTGTACAGCTAACATTTCTTTTTGGTTGATGTGCAGGTGCATTTTCTTTGGGCTCCATTTGCCTTGGATGAATTGCCCTGCCATGTGAGCCCCCCATGCATAGTCTGATGCTTCTGTTGTTAGGGTTTGGGCGGCAGGGGGTTGAGTGAAAGGGAGTCCCTTGTTGTGGTAACAGGCTTCTGCCCACCAAAGGAACTCTGTCCTTAGGCAAGGAATGATAGGAACCATTGTTTCCAGCTCCTGAGAATGTTAACACCAGAGACATTTTAAGAACCATTGAAGTTTCCTCATGAGCAGTCTTGCATATGGAATTAGTAGAATGTAAGAGGCCATGAACCCTAGGGCTTGCAGTATTTTTCTTGCAGATAGCCAGGCTTTGGTGGCCAGTACACTGAAGTAGTTTGTCAAAGAAATTTGTTTAACTGAAGTGAGGAATGCCATCTGGGAAGTTGTGTTCAAGCTTGCACCCAGGAATACAATCTGTTGGCTGGGTACCAGATGTGATTTATTTTCATTGATGGTGTACCCCAGTGAAGTTAGAAGTCTCTTTACAAATGCCAGGTGCTGTAGTAACAATTCCTGACTGTCTGCCTGAATCAGGCAATCATCCAAGTATGGGTAAATTTGAATTGCTCTCTGCCTGCAATATGCAATGGCTGGAGCTAGGCATTTTGTGAAAACCCTGGGTGCAGTAGATAAGCCAAAGGGAAGTATAGAGAACTGATAGTGCATAGAGCCTGCTCTGAAACATAGGTATTTCCTGCAGGATTCCCTTATAGGGATGTGCAGATAAGCTTATTTTAAGTATAGGGTTGCTAGCCAGGAATCCTTGGCTAGTATAGGGAGCAGTTGTTGGAGAGTAAGCATTTTGAATTTTGGAACCACCAGAAAGGTGTTGAGAACAGACAGATCCAGGATAGGATGCCAAGAGTTTTCTTTTCTGGGTACCAGAAACAGTCTGGAATAAAAACCTTCTCCCCTTTGTTCTGCTGAGACAGATTATATAGCCTTGATACTGAGAAGAGAAAGTACTTGCTTTTGGGCCTCTGCCCACTGGTTTGGGGGAAGGTCTGGCCATCCGCTTGGGGATGGGAGTGAGTGGAAGTGGAATGTGTATCCCTGGGAAACAATGTTTAAGATCCATGTGTCCTGGGTAATGTACCCCCGGTTTCTGGCATGCAGGGCAAGTTTCCCTCCTAAAGGTGCAAGTACTTGGGCAAGGCTTGGAAGAGTGAAGGGTAAGTCATTGTGAGATTTTACCAAAGGATGGTGGCTTACTACTCCCTGTTTTGGAGGTGGGAGCACTCTATTGCTTAGATCTGTGCACACCCTGAGACTGTAGTCTTGGTGGTCTGCTGTCCCTGGGTTTGGACTGCGAAGGTCTGGTAGGGACTGGAAAAGACCAGTTTTTTGAAGGCCAATGCCTACTGAATCTAGGTGGCTGCAAATCTTTAACAGTTTGCATAGATTTATATTTTTCCTCCATCCTTTTGAGGACTTCTTCTGCTTTACTGCCAAATAGGCACTCTTGGTTTAATGGTGCATCTACTAATTTTGCTTTGACATGATCTGGCAAGGTTTGTTCCTTAAGCCAAGCATGTCTTTTAAGAAATGACCCAGTGATAGTAGCCCTGCAAGATGCTTCTAAAGCTTCAAAACCACATTGCAAAGTATGTTTACCAACTTGGTTAGCAGAATGCATTAACTCTTGTAATTCTTTATGTTCTGCACAATCAGGAATCAACATAATTTTCTGTTTAATTAGTTCCATAACATGCTGCTGATATTTTAACATATGAAACTGGCAATTTAAAGTACTAATGACAAGAGTAGTAGAGGTGTATACTTTCTTACCCCATCTGTCTAAAGCCCTAGAGTCCTTGTCTGAAGGGGTAGGGTTTTTGGCTGTTGTAGCCTTAATGCCTTTAGGTCCCTGAGAAGTGGTCTCTGGATCTGCAGTAGGATTCTTAAAGAGGAATTTGTGGGAGTCAGGTACTCTATAGTACCTGTCAGGTTTCCTAGGAGCTGGAGGCAAAGAATCAGGTGAAAGGTTGGATTCCAAGAAGACATTGTCTTCAATTTTCAGAACAGGAGGGATAGCTAGAGGCCTATGCTAAGGCAAGTGTAAAAATTCCCTGAGTTTCTTTTTGGACTGTGAGTAGTCCTGGATCTCCTAGTGGAAATGCTTCCTAAGGGTATGCAGGGTTTCACCAAAAGAGAAATCTTCTGGTGGGGAAGCAGAGGGGATGGAATCCACTGCATCAGAATCTTCATACGTAGACAAGGGTATGTCCTGGTAATCAGAAGGTTCAGAGTTATCAGAATCCTGATCTGAAGAATCAGAAGGAAATTTAGTTTTTGGTCTTTTTGAGGAGGAAGGGTGACTTCCCCTAATTAAAGTGATAAGGTCTTCTGCCATTCTAAGCATTTGTTTTTGTGGCATGTGGGCCTGAGAATGCGATTTGGTCGTCGGTTTCCTAGGCGTAGTGCAAATTCAAGGCCTGAGAAATTCGGTATTTTTGGTTTGAACCAAAGTCATCGGTTTAATATGAAAATCAGAAGGTCTGAATACACCCTCAGAAGCCGGTGCCTGCACAGTGGCTCCGGACCCATCCAAGGTAGAGACAGAAGCAGGTTCCATAGTCGAAGAAGCATCTCGCGGCATACCAGACTTCGAATGGGTCTCAGTAGAGCCCTGCGAATCTGCAGAAGTAGGTATCAGGGACTGAGAAAGCACATCACTGAGTACCGACGGACTGGCGACTAGCTTAACAGTAGCGTCGTTGGCAGTTTAGGACCTATGCAGTCTGTGTCTGTTTTTATTCTTACATTTTTTTTTGGAAGATCGGTAGTCAGAAGGCTTAGTGAAGCCATTTCAGAATACGGGGATAGAGAGCAAAAGAATTTAGCGACAAAAATAGCCTGGCGATGAATAGTTCAGACGTTGAACAAGGCACAAAACCGACAGCGAGGGACGTCATGGTCTGGGCCTAAACAGGTGATGCAGTAAGAATGAAAATCACTGTGTGAGGTATTTGCTTTCCACAGGCAAGACAATTGTTATTTTTTTCTGACATCGGTTAGTATAAGAAAAAAGGATCCCCGACGGGATACTTAGCTTTTAGAAGACTTCAGGTCTGAAACTCAGAAAAGAAAAATTTTAGGAGCTGGCTGACCAGCACTTGCGAACTGCTTCTGCTTTGGGCACCGCACGGCAAGAAAGATTGATGTAATGGCATCGGCTGCATGTTTTATAACCCTGACAACCTGATGTCATGGAAGAAGTGACAGCATCCGACGCAGAAATCCCAAGACTCTGATATTCAGACCAACTGAGGGCAACCTGTAGGCAGCTAACCCAAATGTGATGACTGCAACAATGAAACACGAAGAACATCAGAGGATGAGAAAGAGAGAATGAAAGAAGAGAGAAAGAACAACAGTATCATTTATTTTAGCCAATTCTTTTTTGTAAATCACACCTTTATTTATTATTTATCTCTTACAGTTTTGGAATGAATACTTTATAACCATTTATCAAAACTGTAAAACAAGCTTCCTCATTGGGAATTCAATTAGTTCAGCCAATTAAAATTCAGAGTCTGACTATTACCCGATGTATGTTACGGAAAGCTTTGGTACTGCACTTTAAGGAATTCAATCACCACAGGTTAGTTCAGTAATGCAATTACCGTTCCCCTGTAAAATCTATATAAATGGTACTTACTGCAGGAATGATACCACTTTCTTTGTCCTGATGGTCACTGCCATCATTTATAACTTCATAGGTCATCTCTTGATTATTTTCTCTTATTCCAAAGCATTTTGTTTCCTAATTGAAACAAACATAATGCATATTAAATGGATTCCATTCTGAACATGAAACATTGGTGATTATCACACAGCTGTATCACTGTACTAAAGGTTTACTGCCTAAATCCACAGATACAAAAACACAAACGACAGAGGTCATGCTCAGCTTCTATCATGTTTGTCTAATTTGTGTGGGAACTGACTCAAGTTATTTGCTATTGTTTGTTAGAAGTAGACATGCCCTTATTATCATTGGCAAATGTTTTTCCATTTATGGATGTATGAGTGTACATGAAACCAAAAAAATCAACTACCCATTTAATCCAACAGATGCGAGTCTAGAACCAAACAATTCTGTTCTGACATGTGGTTTCAGAACAGTAACTCTCTATATGGGAAAGCAGACAGCAACCATTTTTGTAAAGTTACTTTACATTTGCCCCTTTCAGGGAGGATCACTTCAGTAGCATTTGTTTGAGTCTGATGAGAGGTGACTGATATTTACACAGCAGATTTGTGGATGCAGATCAGCATTGTAAGGCAAAGAATTATTAAAACCATATTGTGGAGCCAGGGCAAAATCTTTGTGTCAACATGGGGGGGGGGTCTCCTGAGCAGGTAGACCACTGATGCCTACCTCTTCCACCACACATGAATTGTTAGAGATTTTTAAACTGATTTTATTGCTTTAGAAAGCCATATAATAATCACAATATGTTATTTAAATGTGGTCTTAAATGTGAAAACTTTCCAGTCTGATAAAGCCTTATTCTTAGTATGTTTGTGAGACAAAAACACTTACTGTTATAAAAGTCTTTTATTATTACAGTGATTTTATTCCTATATATCACATACATATTTGAAACTCTTGCCGAGTAACTCATTTGTTGTGCTTTGTTGCGCACTTTCATTCAATAAGACTGTTGCATGCTGTCGATGCTGTTACTTGTGCTGGATTAAGATATTCATAACTCAGTTTGTCTACTGAAATCTTGGTCAGAAATAAATTTTAAAAGCGGTTAGCATTGCTGCCTCACAGCAAGAGGTTCTCCTGTTCGATTCTCAGCTGGAGTGCCTTCTGTGTGGAGTCTGCATCTCCTCCTCGTGGTTGAGTAATGTTAAAGACATGCAGGTAGGTGTGAGCATGAATGGGCGTGCCTTCTTTGAAGGTTCGGCATCGGTCTGGTAACTCAGCACCGTAAAAATCCACTGACAGTCATGAGCAGATCGGAGTTCTGCTGTGACAACCCCTAAACAGGAAAAGCTGAAAGACATTACTATTACTTACTTTACATGTGGCATTACCAATAGCCATTGCAGCACTTTTCTCTGGGAGATGTGAAATGCGACTGATAATGTATTTGGCATTTCCACTTACATACAGTGGCATCACACCCTTCTCATGGGGGTAGAGGGTGGAGAAAGTTATTGATCTACGTAACGCTCATTAGCTTTGCGTTAATGCAAACTGTAATCCTTCAGGCCTAGATTCATGACATAACACTGTTATATCATTACAAAACAATACAAGTAACAGCAATGCTAAACACATATATTAGAAAGTGAGCATTAATAGCAGTAATTCCTTGCAGCTTACAATGGACACTTGAAAATTGTTCACAAACAAAGCAAACGTGCAAGACTCTGTCCTTCCAGAAACTGACTATCTGATGAGGTTGCCATAGTTGTGAAATTTTCACCAACAGACAGATCAATGCATCAGTGATCTTCCCTCATCAAAGTTATTTGATGCCTCTGATTCTATCAAATGCAAAAGTTCAGTACTGACTATAACAATTTATTTTTAGATGCACAGCATTCCCTCATTTCACCAAAGGCCTACATAAGATATATTTTGCAGGACTGACACTTTCACTACTTTATAGCCAGATCATTAACATAAATATTTTCTTATGAAACACTTTGTGTATATTTTCAGAATAACATCCTTCATATCTTAATAATAAAATAATGGAGTACATGATAAAATATAGGATTGAAGAAGGGTAAGAATTTATTTAACTTAGTCTGTAATAGGAACCCTATTAAAATATTAAATAGTATAATCCTTTACAACATACTGCAGGCATATTTAGTATCAGTGACCCACTCTCTTTTCTCCGATTTTTTCATATCTCCACAGCTGCTGGGGAAGTCGAGTACAACAGAGTCCAATATCAGAAGAGGATTGACCTCTTAGTGTGATGACCACATAATTAAGCATTTACTCAACAAAAGAAATACCAAACCCCATATATATATATATATATATATATATATATATATATATATATATATATATATAAATATATATATATATCTATATATACATATATACACACACACACACACACACACACACACACACACACACACACACACACACACATATAAAATAAAAATAAAATGACATTAAATAATTATGTAAACAGATTTCAAGCAGTCAGGCTGTCATGGATACAATACTAGAAGGTAGTCAGTAAATATATTCACTGCAATTTATGTGATATTACCTAAATCAATCAAGTGAAAGGAAATGGAATATGTCACTAATAAATCTTTTTGAAGTGAAAACAGATCAGACCCTGACACAGAATGTGTCAGCATTTCATGTCATACTGCTTAATTTCAAATGGTTTAGGGTATTTAGTTGCAGAAATGAATACAGCTATTCACTCATACTATAAGTAGCTTCAGTAACACCAATGAAAATAAACTAGAACCTCAACCACTACATGGCAGTACTCACTTATTACACTATAAATTGTAGGATATTTAATTGTTACAGATATTTTTATATTCAGGATTAAAAATGTTACTGGTCTAATTTTTGTATTATTGAAATAAATGCATTTGCCATTCAACACTTACCAGTCTCTTTGTTGTCACCTCCGCCTCCTTTCCCCAGGTTTATTTTTGTATTGTTTTGTTTCCATTTATGTTCTGCTTTCTGAACCTGCCCAGGCAGTGATTAACAGGCTGGGGGCAGTGGCTCCAGCCCTATGGGCACCCTGTTGTGACAGCCTATTAAGTAGGAAATATGGAATTTAGAATCTGGCTGAAGCTGTTATTGAGAAGGTGGTAAAGAGGTGCTGAAGCTGCTATGAATCCCTCCTCTACAGGGTACAAAACTTGCTGTTCTGGTTGGCTCTGACCACTGATATTTCAGAAGACATGACTTTCAAACCATCTGGGTAACCCACCCAGGTCCAGCAGAGCAGGGGAATATTTGAGGCCCTCTGGACTGTGGTGGTACTAAGCTCCTAGCCTTCTTCACCCTCCCTTTTGTCTTGCTCCACACTGTCAGTATGTGCTGTCTCTCACTCCCACCATCATCCCATCATAGCTTTTTTCCTGTCTTGTCTGTCTTTTATGCTTTGTCAAAAAAGAATAACCAACAAATACAAATTAAGTAACTCACTTGCTGTCACCAGAAGTAAAACCCAATATCGTTTTAATTAGTGCTTTTGTCCACTTCATTCAAAACATGACCTTCGTCAGATTAAAAAGATCCTCAGCTTTATTGCTTAAATAGTAAAACCATACACTGCCACCTAGTGGCTATCAAATCATACTGCTTAAAAGTAAAAGTACTTTGAAACAAAGTTATAAAAATAAATAAGATCTTATTCAAAAACCAATCAATCATACTTCGCTTTAAAAAAATACATTTAGCACATAAATCTATTACATCCTAATAATGTCAAAATGTTCCATGAACATTATTCAATCGCTAACATAATATGAACTGATCACCTTGTTAAATGGTGAGTCACCATTAAATTTTTAAAATGTTATAATTAAATTTGCGTCCTTTTAATTAAGAAATAAATTGCTGATAGATATTCTGTCCTTGATACCTGGGGGACTGGTGGCATCTAGCAACACTTGCAAATATAATTATCACTTCTCAACACTTCCCAGTTACCTCCCATTCAAAAAAAAAAAACACTTTTTCCACATAAAAAACAAAAATTTCTTAAAATATGCGCATGTTACTGAATGTTTATATAATCCATTGTTACCATCTTTCTTCTTAATGGGATAATTGTGCTGGTAAATTCTTACCTTCAAAGCCTTTAATGGTTTACCGACATAAAATGCAGGGCATGAACTGTATTTTGCTAAATAAATCATGACCTTAGTGTTAGAATTAAATTTTCCATCAGAGTAGACCAGTCATCAAAAGTGCCTACAGTACACCCTCAAAACATATCTACATTGGCTGCAGGCACCCCATTTGTACATGCCCTTTGCAGCTATATGTCCTTCCCACTTTTTCATACCACAGTTCTGAAATCTCTTCTTAGGATTAACCTCTGTTCTAAATACAAATGTAGGGCTGTTGCCCAAAAACTCATCCAAACCCTGGGCTATGATAAAGCTAAACCATTTTCTTGTTAGAATGTCTTTAACATCCTTGGTAGCTTTATATAACCACAAACCAATGGCTTTTGAAATGCATGCTGTGTTGTCATGATTTGCAAACCCTTCAATAGCAGTGACTCTCACATATGATCTTACCACCAAAATATAAATACTGTATCTCAAGACATGTTTATAACAGTGGGACTTCTCCCCAATAACCTCTTCCTTTAGACATTGAGAAATTACTTTCAAAATACAGGAGATTAAAGTTGGACAATATATACTTCAAAGATAGTTTATCAGTGCAATGGGTTAATGAAAGGATTATGGATTGTTAAGTACCCTAATGGATTGCAGGAAGATTCATCTTTGCATAAGGAATTGTTGATTTTTTTGGCTGTGTGGATTTAGAGTTTATGGACATTTTGCATAATGATAATGAAATAATTTTTAAGGAACTAGAATGGGATATCAGAATATTGCAAGAAGAAGTGACCACTAATTTACTTTTTAGTTCTGCGGACGTATTGATAAAACATGAACTATTATTAGTGTTAGTGAAGGAAAGAAAAAAAAAATCTAGTCATTAATAGATCATGTACTATTACTACTGTTAGTGAAGGAAAGAAAAAAGTTAGTTAGGGACCGAGACCAATGGCTTATCCCCGTCCAACTCGGGTGGTTAAGCCAAAGGGGCGACTGTCTGTAAGTAATGAGAATAAAGGGGTCAATCCAACAACGGACATCACTGTTGACATCTCTGACATCACTGTTGACATCTCTTCTGACACCTTTTTTAGATGAGGGCATACTCCCACTGGATTCATTCAGGATATTAAACAAGAGCACCAGAATGCAGCAACAGGTTTTGTGGTCACAACCGAGACACATGGCAGTCAGATAGGGTAACAGCAGCCAATGAGAGGACGACATTTGAACCTTCAGCAGCAACTGAGATTGATGATTATTATCCATCATTTTGTCAAGGTACTATTTACAGTTTGAGATTTTAACATTTGTAACTACAGTCCTTTGGTCATCACCCCCCTTTATCTTCTTCTTTTGGCTGCTCCCGTTAGGGGTTGCCACAGCAGATCATCTGTTTACATTTCTTCCTGACCTCTGCATCTTGATCTGTCACACCAACCACCTCCATGTCCTCTCTCATCACATCCATAAACCTTATCTTAGGCCTTCCTCTTTTTCTGTTGCCTGGCAGGTTCATCCTTAGCATCTTTTTCCCAATATATTCTGCATCCCTTCTCAGCACATGTCCAAACCAACGTAATCTTGTCTCTCTGGTTTTGTCTCCAAACGTTCCATCCTGGGCTGACCCTCTAATATACTTATTCCTAATCCTGTCCACCCTCGTCACACCCAGTGCAAATCTTAACATCTTTAACTCTGTCACATCCAGCTCTGACTCCTGCCCTTTTGTCAGTGCCACTGTCTCCAACCCATATAACATAACTGGTCTCACTACCCTCTTGTAGACCTTCCTTTTCACTCTTACTGGTAACCGTCTATCACAAATCACCCCTGGCACACTTCTCCACCCACTCCATCCTGCCTGTACTCACTTCTTCACCTCTTTTCCACACTCACCATTACTCTGAACTGTTGATCCAAAGTATTTAAACTCATCCACCTTCGCCACCTCTGCTCCCTGCATCCTCACCATTCCTCTAGCCTCCCTCTCATTCACACACATATATTCTGTCTTAGTCCTGCTGACCTTCATTCCTCTTCTCTCTAGAGCATATCTCCACCTCTCCAGGGTCTCCTCCACCTGTTCCCTATTCTCACCACAGATCACAATGGCATCTGCAAACATCATAGTCCACAGGGACCCCTGTCTGATCTCGTCTGTCAACCTGTCCATCACCATTGCAAATAAGAAAGGGCTCCTAGCTGATCCTTGATGTAATCACACCTCCACCTTAAACGCATCTGTCACTCCCATCGCAGACCTCACCACTGTCACACTACCCTCATACATATCCTGTACCACTCTTGCATACTTTTCTGATACTCCCGACTTCCTCATACAATACCACAACTCCTCTCTAGGCACCCTGTCATATGCTTTCTGTAAGTCCACAAAGACACAATGCAACTCCTTCTGACCTTCTCTGTACTTCTCCATCAACACTGTCAGAGCAAACATTGCATCTGTAGTGCTCTTTCCTGGCATGAAACCATACTGCTGATCACTAATCATCACCTCCCTTCTTAACCTAGCCTCCACTACTCTTTCCCATAACTTCATGCTGTGACTGATCAATTCAATCCCTCTGTAGTACAGATTTCACATTTGTACTGGCCACTATGTTTAATTTGGTGAAGAATTTGATCGACCTTTAATTGTTTGTTTGTAAGCTGAATTTAGCTTTATTTTTAAACACAGTAAGTAACTTGGTGATCTGGGTAGTGGTTTACTGAGACCCTTCATTGACTCCTATTTTAATGTCCTTGAAAACTTATTGTGAAAAGGAAATGCGAGCTTTGAAAGCCAAGTACAATTTTTACAACTTATGAAATGAGAACAATCTATTGAAAGAGCTCACCAGTAATTGGTTGATTAGAATAATGAAACTTGATGGTGAGAGTGGTACTGTATTGATGGATTTTGTTATATTTTCAAAAAATGCTGCAATATCTTAATAATGTCCAATTTGTTGTGGGCATTAGTAAAAATGAGATTAATATTGCATACTGGAATATTCATTTTTGGCCAAGGACATTGACACAAATTTTGGGCTGGATAATGTGACTTTGGAATTTTTAAGAGTCTGTTATACTGAATATTTCTGGTATTCCAAAGGTCCATAAAGCAGTAGGATCTCCTCTGCTTCATCCTATTGTGGAAGTGGGAGGCTCTAAAACTGAGCCTTAGGCTAAGTATATTGATTATACACTAAATATATGTTTTATTATAAATCTTATGTTCTTAAGGGTAGTTGGCATTTTCTGAATGAACTACACCATGTCCAGTTTAACAAAGATGTTATATTTTTGGTTTTTGATGTGGAGGATTTGGTTTTAGTAATTCCCCATCATGAGGGGCTGTAATGGTTTCATGAATCTTTGACAAGTGGGAATAAGACGTCTTCCAACGCTATCGATTTACAGACATTGTGTTGTCGAACAACTACACATTTTTTCAGTCCAAAGACTTCAGACAGGTTACGGGGTAGCTATGGGGAATCAGCAGTTCCCGTTTTTGCAATCATTTTATGGTGGTGGGAGAAAAAGTTTGTTTTTCCTTCCAGTTTTGCTAATAACATCAGGGCATACTTCTCAACCTCTCAGTGCAAGAAATCTGGATAAAGACTGACAAAATTGGGGGACAAAGGCCTAAAAATAGGAACATATTTTAAATATTACTCATAAGCTTAGAAAGTTACTAGAGTAACAGGATTTGTTTTAGCATACATTTTCTGAAGAATTTGAAGTCTGAAACTTTAATGCATGCCACTATTTACTGTCTTCAATCCTCAGATCATCTCAGTAATTTGTCAGTAAAACACAGATTTTATGAGGGACACACTAAAAATATGAGCCAAAAATCTGGAGATTCTGCAAAAATCTGTACAGTTGAGTGGTATGCATCGAGGTTTACCAGAGATTTTTGGACAGTGTATTTATTTTATAGGTAGGTAATTCTCATCGTAACAATGAATTTTTGAGTTATATTAACAACACTACTTTATGCTTTACTTTTAAAGGGCATTTAAATACAATGGAAATTGATTTTTTGGGTGTTAAAATTACTACAGATGTTGAGAGTGGGTGGTTCTTCTTGACAATTTATAGGAAAGAGATATACTCTTAACAGTTTACTGCACTTCAGCATCTACCACCCCTTATGGCAGAAAAGAAATGTGGTTAAAACTCAGTTTATTGGATTGTCACCTCTGATTTCTGATGACACAAAATTTGGTGAAGAGGTTAACATTTTAAGATACAGTAAGATAAAATGTAAAAGTCATGGCTGTTGAAGAGAGTACAAATCACGGCAACACTGATGCATTTTCCAGGGTATTGGTATGTGGTTACAATAAAGTTACTAAGAATGTTAAAGACATTCTAACAAAAAATTGGTTTAGCTTCATTACAGCCCATGGTTTGGATGAGTTTTTGGGCAGCAGCCCTACTTTTGTATTTAGAACAGGGGTTAATCTTAAGAAGAGATTTGAGAACTGTGGTTTTTGAAAGTGAGAAGACCGTATGGCTGCGAAGGGCATGTATAAATTTAGTGCCTGCAGCGAATGTAGAAATGTTTCTGAGGGTGCTAATTTTACTACAGACACCTTTCTATGATTAGTCTACCCAAACTGAAAATTTAATTGTAACACTAAGGGTGTGATTTATGTTGTACAATGCAGTCCGTGCCCTGCATTTTATGTTGGTAAAACATTAAAGGCTTTGAAGGTTAGAATTTACCAACACAATTATGCCATTAAGAAGAAAGATGGTAACAGTATATTATATAAACATTCAGTAACTCATGCATATTTTATGAAATTTAGGGGGGATTGTCATGGCCGGCCTTAGGCATAAGCCAACTAGGCAGCTGCCTAGGGCGCCGCTGTAGCAGGGGCACTTTTCCAGTATTTATTTGGTGTAGGTAGACCAGGTTGGAGGCACCTGGATGGTGTGGGGGGGGCACTGTGGAGCCCTTTTGCCTAGGGCACCAGCTGACCTAAGGCCATTGCTGGGGGCTGTACTGGACAAAGACCCTTTTTTGAAAGAGGAGGGCATAACTGGAAAGCTTGTGTTGAGAAGCATGAATTATATTGGCAAGTATTGCTAGATGCCACCAATCCCCCTGGTATCAGTGACAGCAGATCTAACAGAAGTTTATTATTAATTAAAAGGGCACAGATCTAATTATAACATTTTAAAAATGTAATGGTGGATCATCAATTAACAACATGGTGATCAGTTTATATTACATTAACAGCGAGTGAACAATGTTCATAGGTTCATAGGTTCATAGGTTTATACTAGGCTATCTGCCCTAAGGCATTTATAAGCCTAGCCCAAATTATTGTGGCTTACGCCACCCCTTATATGAAAAAATACTGTGCCCATTAGTTTGTTGTGCCTCTGTCCAGCAGTGACCCAGAGATGATTCCCGGGGTAAACCTACGATCTCCCATCCACAGGTCTAGATTTCTCTTGAACAGAGTCAGCGAGGTGCTCTGCCTCACATGGACCGGGATTTTATTCCACAGCATAGGGAGTCTCTGAGTGATAAATCTATCCCTCCAGCACGTCCTATTTATATCCGTGCTAAGGTTTAAGTCGCTTGCTCTAGTGGTTTTGGTGGATTTGGATTTTTTGAGGTGGAGCATGTCCATTAATTCCGGGTTGGACATGGCCTTGTATGTCAGGCACATGTCACCTCTGAGCAGACGGTATGCGACTGAATAGAGCTGGAGTTTCTTCAATCTGGCAGCATATGACAGATTTTGGAGTCCCTTTATCCTTTTGGTGAGGAACTTTTGGGGTCTCTCCAATTGCTGCAGATGTCGGGTGAGATACATCCCGAATGGGGCATTGTACTCGATCATTGGTCTGATAAGTGAAGAGTACAGGGGAACAATGACCTCACTAGATCTGGATGTGAATCCCTTCATGATCAGGTGGGCAATGTAGAAGGTCTTTCTAACCACTTTAGCAATGTGAGTGTCAAAAGAAAGGCCACTGTCAACCTGGGTCCCCAGGTCCCTGATAACCTCTTCTGTGCTTAGTGGATTGCCACCTATATGGTAGCTTGGGGTTACCTTGTTTTTCCCGAAGGGTATGACTATACATTTTTGGCGTTTAACTTCAGGCCATGGCTCTGGCACCAGCTATCTGTTTCCGTGAGTCCCTTCTGAAGGATATCAGTGTCCGATGCACTTTCCACTATGGCCCAGTTTGCAGTCATCTGCAAACTTTGTCAGCCAAAGTCCTCCCATGTTGGCCTGTACTTCTGAGAAGTAGATGCCAAACAATAGGGGCCAAGGACCGAGCCCTGTGGGACACCACTTGTGACCGGCTTGGAGTCTGACACAGCGCCAGCAACTCTAACCCTGTGGGTTCTGTCCTTAAGCCAGTTTGCAACCCATCTTGTGACATATGGGTTTACATTTAAGCTGGTAAGTTTTCTACAATACCCGAGTGGGGTATTGTGTCGAAGCCTTGCAAGGTCAAGGTAGGCTGTATGGACTGCCTTTCCCTCATCAATGGCCTTGGTGACTATTTCAAGAAGTCGACCAAGTTCAAAAGGCATGATCTTCCCTTGACAAAGCCAAACTGGGTCGGGTCCAATGTCTGCAAGTCCCCTATATCTTTGTTTATGAGCTCCATTATGATCCTCTCCATAGCTTTGCAGACTAGACTTGTTAAGCTTATGGGGCGGTAATTACCAGGGTCCGTGAGGCGCCACCTTTGTGGAGTGGGACCACAGTTGCCGTCGCCACTCCTTGGGCACGTATCCTGTGGTAAGGCTGAGATTAAACAGCTGCCTTATGTGCGGGTTTAATTCCTCATTTAGCTCATGTAGCACACAGCCGGGGACACCATCCGGTCCCATTGATGCTGTGTTTTTAGCTTTAGAGAGAGCAGCTTTCACCTGGGCATTTGAGATGTCCGGGAGGCTACACTCGGCTGGGATAGTTATGTCTCCTTTAGGGGGGGGGAGGGGGGTGAAGTTTGCACTGAACCTGTCTGCCAGTATGTTGGCAATGTCTGTGGGTTCAGTGATTTTTGTATCATTTTGGACTAATTCTGAGCATATCTGTGAGTTTCCACCCAGGTTCCTAACATAGCTGAAAAAGGCCTTATGATTGTCCTTTGAATCCATGGCAATTTTTCTCTCAAAATTGGCCTTAGTTGATTTTATGAGTGCTCGTAATTTTTACTAATAATGATCAGGGGTGACTTCCCTTTTATGGATTTTGTTCTATCATGTAATAGCTTTCTCCTCTTATTGTAAAGTTTGTTAATGGCTGGGGTCCACCAGACTGGACGTTTGCCCTTTGTGGAAAGAGTCTTGGTTTTATTTGGGATTGCCTGATCCATGCAGTCCTGGAGGTGTTCATAGAAGGCAATTGTAAGGGCTTCCGCAGCTTGGGTTGTGGTTTCCTCTGACTCAGGGGCCTTGAAGGATACCACACCAGTCTTGAGTAGTGTGAAGTTTGCTTTAGAGAAGTTCTTCACTATGGTCTTTTTGTTTGGGGTGGGGCGGGATGTGGATTTCCAGTGAGATTAGTTTATGATCAGATCTCACCAATGAGGGATATACTTCGGTGTGGAGCATTTTGTCCCCATGTTTGTGACAATGAGATCTAGTATATTTTCTCCTCTCGTGGGAACAGTGACTAGCTGTTCCATGGCATTTGAATTTATGAACTCCAGGAACCGTTGGGCTAGAAAGTTAGGGCTTGAGTAATGTTCCCAGTCTATATTCGGTAGTTGAAGTCACCCAATATGATGGTGTTTGGAGATACATTTATACCCTCCAGTGTCTTCAGGAAGGCTGTGTGGGGTTCCTGAGTTTGAAAGGGTGGCCTGTAGCATGCTACAATTTGTAGAGCAGTTTTGCCTATTGTTAGTTGCACCTGGATGGTTTCCGAGCTTCATGCGTTGCCACCAACCTGGAGGTGTGAGTATCCTTTATGAATATGGATACACCCTCCTTTTGTGGAGTGGTCCGGGTTTTGGGGCCGGAACGCATGATATGAGGTAAAACCTAATAGTGCCGGGTGCTCTCAGGAGCCTTGAACCAGGTTTCAGTTACAGCACAGACATCGATGTTCTCCATACTGAGAAGGGCCTCGAGTCGTGCATTTTGAGATTTAGACTTCTGGCATTGAGCAGCATTACCCTCAATTTCTTCCCATTTTTGTTTTCTAGGGTGGTAGGTTTAGAATTTGAGCCTTGCCTAAAAAGGCACTATGGGGTGGCAAGAGCCTTAGCCAATATCCGAATCCCAGGGTGACAGGTGCAAGCCGTCCCTTGGAAACAGCGTGGCTTGTCAAGCATGTCATCCCAGGCAGACAGACACTGGATCCCCTTTGAATGACACCAGACATTAAGCCAATTGTTAAAGCTGATCATCTTGTCTCTATATTGTGGCATCATTCTTGGTGAAGGAAGGATACTGCTCAGGGTTAGGGTCATACCTGCCTGGGCTACATAATCAGAGAGCTCCTCTATGTCTCTTTTCATGCAGTCCAGGGAGGTGCGTCTCAGGTCATTCACACCAGCATGGACAATGACTGTGTCATATTTGTACTTGCTGTGGAGTGACCAGTGCTTGTGTTATGTGGCGGATTCTAGCCCGATAGGCAGCTTACTGTGACCCTCTCCTTGTTCAGCCTGGTGAGTGGGACGTCAGTGTGTCTGACTATGGAGTCACCTATGACAAGTATGTTTGGTGTTGTATTTGGCCTTAAGGGCTGTGACTGCTTTGCACACTGCTTTTGTGGTTTATGTGTTGCTTTTGGGGTGTCTTGAGGTAGCAGTTGTTTGGGTGTCTGCTTTGGAGGCCTCTGCTGTTTAGGTAAATTTTACTCAGAGCCTCCGAGTATGTCTTTGTGTGTTTATGTGTTTGATTCAGTGGAGTGGTAGCATTATGTGAGGCTGGTTTTGTGGTGTGTGTAGTTGCCTTCTCCTCCTGTCTGGTCTTGCCAGTCCTGAGTTGAGAGAGCTCAGCCTCCAGTTTGGCTAAATAGCTGCATCTCTCAAGTATTTGTGTTATGTGGGAGGAGGAGAGGGTTGTCTGTGTACATGAGGCAGTTATAACATTGCCTCAAGATTCCCAGATTCACCAGCTGGACCGGAGAGGAGATTGACAACTGACCTTTGGACATGCTAGAATAATATTGGGAAATCCTTAATTGAAAACAAGGGCCAGTGGGGAGTGAGGGTGTAGTGCTTTTAATTTTTAGTGCTGACTTATATAATTGCTTTAGTGAGCAAGTGCCAGGTAACTTGAGTGCAATGTGATACAAGTAACTAAATGCAAAACGACAAACAGTAACTTTCTTTCAAGTGAAACAAGGAAATAAGTACAGTAAGCAATGCAGATATCACTAGTGATCCACAGAAGCTGAGAAGTTGCGTAGGTGAATTAGCTTCCAGGGAAATAACAAGCAAACAAACAACAAGTATATAAACAAAGCTAGATTCAGTAGGCCTGGATCTAGTCTATGATAGAGCAAACAAGGTGAACCAATTTCAGTAAGATACAGTTCAAATATTCAGGCACTATAAACCTTTAACCAGAAAATTCCCAGCTCAGAAGGGCAGAGTCCAGCCTCTTCTCCCACAAGAGTGCAGTCCACGAACCTTCTTAATGTAAAATAACTGGCCTGAAGCCCAAGTGCCTAAACCAGAACTAATACACTTGGACACTGGGCTCTCAATCAGCAGTTCCCAACTTAGAAGGATGAAAGCTACCTGTCCTGCCACCACAGTGCTTGCCACAAACCTTCCTAATGTAAAACAACTGGTCTGAAGCCCAAGTGCTTAATCCAAAAGACTTGAATGATAGCTACACTTTAATCAAGTTACAACCAAGCAGTAATAAATACCATTGAATACTTTAGAGAATGTCTGGATTAGTGCTCAAGTTACACAAACAAAGCTAGATCCAGCAGGCCCGAATCCAGTCTATGCCACAGCAAACAAGGCACCAACTTCAGTAAGAAACAGTTCAGATATGCATGCACTATAAGCCTTTAACCAGAAATTCCCAGCTCAGAAGGGCAGAGTCCAGCCTCTCCTCCCACAAGAGTGCAGACCACGAACCCTCTTAATGTAAAATAACTGGCTTGAAAGCCCAAGTGCTTAAACCAGAATTAATACACTTTTAGAATAACAGACACTGAGCCCTCAATCAGCAGTTCTCAACCTAGAAGGATGTAAGCTACCTGTTCTGCCACAACAGTGCAGACCACAAACCTCTCAGTGCAAAACAACTAACTGGTCCGAAGCCCAAGTGTTTAAACCAAAAGGCTTAGAATGAGTTACACCAAGCAGTAATAAATACAATTGAGTATTTTAAGATGATGCAAAAGTAAAAAGAAGTAGGTAAAAACACAAGTACAGTAAAAGCAGATGAAATTTTTTTTTTTTTTTTTTTTTTTTTCTGAACAAGTGCTGAGATCAAAGAAACAGATTTGAGTGCTGAAACTAGAAAACTGGCTAGTTACAAGAAAAAAAAAAACAAGCTAGAAGGCTTCCCTCAAACACAGAAGGGCTTGGGGCTCAGAAGCCTACAAATAGTCTGTACCACTTAACAAGAAAGGCAGGAAATAAGCTTAATTTTTTTTTTTCTATTTCCCAGATGCTCTCTTTGTACACAGTAGGAGTGCCTGAAATCAGAATATGATCTCACTGCACTCAGTTGAGTGAGCAAATGAGATGGGCCCAGAGGCAGGCTGAGGGGCGGGCAGTTTCAATGCCACTAAGATTAACACCAAAACAAAAACAGGACGGGTGGGTGGGAATAACTGAAGAGCAGAATAACCAGTTAAAAATTCCTTCAACACTCCTTCATACACAGTTTAAATCAATTTAAATACTGTATTTTTTAAAAGTAAAAGTGCATAAAAAGGTACTTAAATTCTCTTATACGTCCAGTTGAATATAACCAAGTTCTTAGCTTGCCAAGCTGAAGTTTTAAAGCAGGAATTATTTCACATGCACCAGTTTAAATATGCAAGGACAGGAAATCACTGACTGTGGCTACCCCCACACCTGTAATTTGGGTGGGAATAACTGAAGAGCAGAATAACCAGTTAAAAATTCCTTCAACACTCCTTCATACACAGTTTAAATCAATTTAAATACTGTATTTTTTAAAAGTAAAAGTGCATAAATTCAGCCAACACTAGCTTTTAGTTCAAGTTACTGAAGAGCAGAATAACCAGTTAAAAATTCCTTCAACACTCCTTCATACACAGTTTAAATCAATTTAAATACTGTATTTTTTAAAAGTAAAAGTGCATAAAAAGGTACTTAAATTCTCTTATACGTCCAGTTGAATATAACCAAGTTCTTATAATAAATTATAATGAAACATTATTAGGATGCAATAGATTTCTGTGTACAATGTATTTTTTTCAGAGTGAAGTACGATTGACAGTTTTTTGAATAGGTACCTACTCAGCACAGACTCCACGTGGGCCAGCAGAGTTATCCAGGCTACAGAGAGCTGAAAAAGCGACTTTTCTTGATAATAAGTATATTTTTGTTGCTTTTATCATCTGAATACCTAGCGACTGTATCTCGCCTGCCTTGCTGTTACATTGCAACTGTTTTTTCTGCATTTAACTTAATTTTGCACTTATAATCTCTGTTTGTTACTTATTAACTGTATTGTAGCATTTCTTCTGTGTTAGCTGTAATAGCTGGTTTATAGCATTTATAAGTGTTTGCTGTACCTGCCTGTTCTTTGAGAAAAAAAAAAAAAATCTCTTGTTTTTCCTGCTTTACTGGGTTAGATTAGTCCAGTTTCAGAGTTTGCTGATTCCTGGGCTTTGTTTGTAGTTCCTGTGTACTGTTTCCTTGCCTTAATTGGGGGAAAGGAGGTTACCTTGCTTACCAGTGAGAGGGGGAAGCATTGAGCTGCCTTTGGTCCAGTTTTGTGAGGTTTCAGCCAGTAACTAGTAGTTTATTGGTCATTTGGGGCCAGTTTCTAGCTTTTTCCAGCCCCCTGGTATAAAACACGCTAAACGTTTTCCAGCTTGTACCTACTCAGCACAGACTCCACGTGGGCCAGCAGAGTTATCCAGGCTACAGAGAGCTGAAAAGCGACTTTTCTTGATAATAAGTATATTTTTGTTGCTTTTATCATCTGAATACCTAGCGACTGTATCTCGCCTGCCTTGCTGTTACATTGCAACTGTTTTTCTGCATTTAACTTAATTTTGCACTTATAATCTCTGTTTGTTACTTATTAACTGTATTGTAGCATTTCTTCTGTGTTAGCTGTAATAGCTGGTTTATAGCATTTATAAGTGTTTGCTGTACCTGCCTGTTCTTTGAGAAAAAAAAAAAAAAAAAAAATCTCTTGTTTTTCCTGCTTTACTGGGTTAGATTAGTCCAGTTTCAGAGTTTGCTGATTCCTGGGCTTTGTTTGTAGTTCCTGTGTACTGTTTCCTTGCCTTAATTGGGGGAAAGGAGGTTACCTTGCTTACCAGTGAGAGGGGGAGGCATTGAGCTGCCTTTTGGTCCAGTTTTGTGAGGTTTCAGCCAGTAACTAGTAGTTTATTGGTCATTTGGGGCCAGTTTCTAGCTTTTTCCAGCCCCCTGGTATAAAACACGCTAAACGCGCGTTTTCCAGCTTGTACCTGCTCAGCACAGACTCCACGTGGGCCAGCAGAGTTATCCAGGCTACAGAGAGCTGAAAAAGCGACTTTTCTTGATAATAAGTATATTTTTGTTGCTTTTATCATCTGAATACCTAGCGACTGTATCTCCTGCCTTGCTGTTACATTGCAACTGTTTTTTCTGCATTTAACTTAATTTTGCACTTATAATCTCTGTTTGTTACTTATTAACTGTATTGTAGCATTTCTTCTGTGTTAGCTGTAATAGCTGGTTTATAGCATTTATAAGTGTTTGCTGTACCTGCCTGTTCTTTGAGAAAAAAAAAAAAATCTCTTGTTTTTCCTGCTTTACTGGGTTAGATTAGTCCAGTTTCAGAGTTTGCTGTTCCTGGGCTTTGTTTGTAGTTCCTGTGTACTGTTTCCTTGCCTTAATTGGGGGAAAGGAAGTTACCTTGCTTACCAGTGAGAGGGGGAAGCATTGAGCTGCCTTTGGTCCAGTTTTGTGAGGTTTCAGCCAGTAACTAGTAGTTTATTGGTCATTTGGGGCCAGTTTCTAGCTTTTCCAGCCCCTGGTATAAAACACGCGTTTTCCAGCTTGTACCTACTCAGCACAGACTCCACGTGGGCCAGCAGAGTTATCCAGGCTACAGAGAGCTGAAAAAGCGACTTTTCTTGATAATAAGTATATTTTGTTGCTTTTATCATCTGAATACCTAGCGACTGTATCTCGCCTGCCTTGCTGTTACATTGCAACTGTTTTTCTGCATTTAACTTAATTTTGCACTTATAATCTCTGTTTGTTACTTATTAACTGTATTGTAGCATTTCTTCTGTGTTAGCTGTAATAGCTGGTTTATAGCATTTATAAGTGTTTGCTGTACCTGCCTGTTCTTTGAGAAAAAAAAAAAAAATCTCTTGTTTTTCCTGCTTTACTGGGTTAGATTAGTCCAGTTTCAGAGTTTGCTGATTCCTGGGCTTTGTTTGTAGTTCCTGTGTACTGTTTCCTTGCCTTAATTGGGAAGGGAGGTTACCTTGCTTACCAGTGAGAGGGAAGCATTGAGCTGCCTTTGGTCCAGTTTTGTGAGGTTTCAGCCAGTAACTAGTAGTTTATTGGTCATTTGGGGCCAGTTTCTAGCTTTTCCAGCCCCTGGTATAAAACACGCTACGCTAAAACGCGTTTTCCAGCTTGTACCTACTCAGCACAGACTCCACGTGGGCCAGCAGAGTTATCCAGGCTACAGAGAGCTGAAAAGCGACTTTTCTTGATAATAAGTATATTTTGTTGCTTTTATCATCTGAATACCTAGCGACTGTATCTCTGCCTTGCTGTTACATTGCAACTGTTTTTCTGCATTTAACTTAATTTTGCACTTATAATCTCTGTTTGTTACTTATTAACTGTATTGTAGCATTTCTTCTGTGTTAGCTGTAATAGCTGGTTTATAGCATTTATAAGTGTTTGCTGTACCTGCCTGTTCTTTGAGAAAAAAAAAAAAAAAATCTCTTGTTTTTCCTGCTTTACTGGGTTAGATTAGTCCAGTTTCAGAGTTTGCTGATTCCTGGGCTTTGTTTGTAGTTCCTGTGTACTGTTTCCTTGCCTTAATTGGGGGAAAGGAGGTTACCTTGCTTACCAGTGAGAGGGGGAAGCATTGAGCTGCCTTTGGTCCAGTTTTGTGAGGTTTCAGCCAGTAACTAGTAGTTTATTGGTCATTTGGGGCCAGTTTCTAGCTTTTTCCAGCCCCTGGTATAAAACACGCTAACGGCGATTAGCTGATTTAGCTAATTAGCACGGAGTTGCCACCGTTGCACACTAGAGCAGCAGCGTTAGCAAAGTTTAAACTATTTGGGCCATCTAAATTCCACTCTTCAAATTTTCCCTTATAACTACCTTCCTCGAACTATACTACTGATCAAACCTGTATCCTAAACTAAAAGATCATCTCTACTTGCCTCCAAGTAGACTATACTCTATCTATAAAACCTAGCACTTGCTCCTACAGTACTTATCACCTTGGTACAGCACTCTTGTTATAGATAGCACCCCAAAAGGCAAGCCCCTTTCTTGCTCACCCACATCCCCTGAAAACTCTTTTAAAGTTTTTGTCTATTTCCTTCTAGCATGTCGAGGATCAGTTGCTAGTGTCCTCTCCTGCTCAGCTGGTGAACCTGGGAATATTGAGGCAATGTTACAACTGTCTCATGTACACAGACAACCCTCTCCTCCTCCCACAAAACACAAATACATGCGAGATGCAATTTTACGGCCAAACTGGAGGCTGAGCTCTCTCAACACAAGACTGGCAAGACCAGACAGGAGGAGAAGGTTACCACATACACTATAGACCCAGTCTCACATAGTACCATCACAACCACAAATCATACACATAAACACACAAAGACATACTCGGAGGCTCTGATCAAAATCTACCAAAACAGCAGAGACCACCAAAGCATACACCCAAACAACTGTTACCTCAAAACACAACACCTGCAACACATAGACCTCACAGTCAGAGTGTCAAACAGTCACAGCCCTTAAGGCCAAACACAATGCCAGACACACTAGTCATTGGTGACTCCATAGTCAGACACACTGGCGTCCGCTCACCAGACTGAGTAAGGAGAAGGTCACAGTAAGCTGCCTGTCGGGCTAGAATCCGCCACATAACGCAAGCACTCAGGTCTCTCAACAGCAGGTACAAGTGCGACTCAGTCATTGTCCACGCTGGTGTAAACGACCTGAGACGCACCTCCTGGGCTACCTGAAAAGAGACATTGAGGAGCTCTCTGATTATGTAGCCCAGGCAGGTATGACCCTGACCTTGAGCAGTATCCTACCTTCACCAAGAATGATGCCACAATACAAAGATAAGATGATCAGTTTTAACAATTGGCTTAAACTCTGGTGTCATTCAAAGGGGATCCAATGTCTGTCTGCCTGGGATGACATGCTGGACAAGCCACGCTGCTACAAGGGGCGGCTTGCACCTGTCACCCTGGGATTCGGATATTGGCAAAGGCTCTTGCCACCCCATAGTGCCTTTTTAGGCAAGGCTCAAATTCTAAACCTTCCACCCTAGAACACAAAAAGGAAAAAACTAAGGGTAATGCTGCTCAATGCCAGAAGTCTCAATCTCAAAATGCACTCACTCGAGGCCCTTCTCAGTATGGAGAACATCGATGTCTGTGCTGTGACAGAAACCTGGTTCAAGGCTCCTGAGAGCACCCCAGCACTATCAGGTTTTACCTCATATCATGCGTTCGGCCCCAAAATCCGGACAATACCAAGAAAGGAGGGTATCCATATTCATTAAGGATACTTACACCTCAAGATTGGTGGCAACGCCGCGATGCATCGGAGACCATCCAGGTGCAGTTAACCATAGGCAAGACTGCTCTACAAATTGTAGCATGTTACAGGCCACCCTCACAAACTCAGGAATCTCACTTGGCCTTCCTGAAAACACTGGAGGGAATAAATGTATCCCCTAATACCATCATACTAGGTGACTTCAATTACCCAAATATAGACTGGGAATGCTACTCAAGCCCAAACACCCTGGCCCAAAAGTTCCTGGAATTCATAAACTCAAATGCCATGGAACAACTAGTCACTATCCCCACAAGAGGAGAAAACATACTTGATCTCATCATCACGAACATGGGAGCAAAATGTTCAACACCAGAAGTATACCCCTCACTGGTGAGATCAGATCACAAACAAATCTCGCTGGAGGTCCTCATCCCACCCTCCTGAAACAAAAAGACCAAAGTAAAGAAATTCTCGAAAGCAGACTTTTCACTTCTAAAGACTAGTGTGGTCTCCTTTTAGGCCCCTGAGCCATGGAAAACAGTACTCTAGCCGCTGAATCACTTACAAATGCCTTCTACCAGCACCTGCAGGGCTGCATGGATAAGGCAATCCCAAGCAAAACAAAGACTCTTTGTACCAAAGGCAAGCGTCCAGTCTGGTGGACCCCAGCCATAAACAAACTCTACAACAAAAGGAGGAAGCTACTACATGATAGAGCAAAATCCTTGAAAGGTAAGAGCCTTTGATCACTATAAGTAAAAAGCTGAGAGCCCTCATAAAATCATCCAAAGCAAATTTTGAGAGAAGAATAGCTAAAGACTCTAAAGACAATCATAAGGCCTTCTTTAGCTATGTTAGAAACCTGGGAGGAAACTCCCAGATATGCTCAGAATTAGTTCAAAATGATGAGAAGATTACTGATCCTACAGACATTGCCAACATACTGGCTGACAGGTTCAGTGCAAACTTCTCCCCTCCCCAAAAGGAGAGATATCTATACGAACAGATTGCAGACCCCCAAACATCTCTAATGCCCAAGTGAGAACGGCTCTCAAAGGCAAAAACACAGCATCCATGGGACCTGATGGTGTCCCCGGCTGTGTGCTACATGCACTCAACGAGGAATTAAATCCTCAGTTAGGACAGCTGTTTAATCGTAGCCTCACCTCGGGATACGTACCCAGGAAGTGGCGCACAGCGACTGTAGTCCCACTTCACAAAGGCGGTGCCTCCACCGACCCTGGAAATTACCGACCCATTAGCTTGACAAGCCTTATCTGCAAAGCCATGGAGAGGATCATAATGGATCTCATAAATAAAGACATAGGGAATTTGCAGACTCTGGATCCAACCCAGTTTGGCTTTGTCAAGGGCAGGTCATGCCTTTTAAACTTGGTTGACTTTTTGGAAACAGTCACCAAGGCCATTGATGAGGGAAAGGCAGTCCATACAGCCTACCTCGATCTGGCGAAGGCCTTGACACAATACCCCACTCGGGTATCATTGAAAACTCATCAGCCTAAATGTTAACCCATACATCACAAGATGGGTTGCAAACTGGCTGAGTGACAGAACCCACAGGGTCAGAGTTGCGGTGCCATGTCTGACTCTAAGCCTGTCTCAAGTGGTGTCCCACAGGGCTCAGTCCTGGGCCCACTCTTGTTTGGCATCTACTTTTCCAAGTACAAGCAAACACGGAGGGTTATGGCTGACAAAGTTTGCAGATGACTGCAAACTGGGTGCCGTAGTCGAAAACACATCTGACACAGATATCCTTCAGAAGGGTCTCACAGATACGGATAACTGGTGCCAGAGCCACGGCCTAAAGTTAAATGCCAAAAAATGCATAGTCATACCCTTCGGGAAAAACAAGGTTACCCCTAGCTACCATATAGGTGGAAATCCACTGAGCACAGAAGAGGTTATTAGGGACCTGGGGACCCAGGTTGACAGCAGTCTGTCATTCGACACCCATGTTGCAAAAATAGTTAGGAAGACCTTCTACATTGCCCACCTTATCATGAAGGGATTCACATCTAGATCAAGAGGTCATAGTCTCCCTATATTCATCACTCATCCGACCAATGATTGAGTACAATGCCCCATTGAATGTATCTGACCCGACACTTGCAGCAGCTGGAGAGGCCACAAAGTTCCTCACCAAGAGGATTATGGGTCTCAAAAATCTGACCTATGCTGCCAGACTGAAAGAACTCCAACTCTATTCAGTCGCTTACCGCTTGCTCAGGGGTGACCTGTGCCTGGCATACAAGGCATTATCAAACCCTGACTTGATGTACATGCTTCACCTCAAAAATCTAGATCCATCAGAGCCACAAGAGCGGAGACCTAAACCTTGACACGCCATTAATAGAACGTGCTGGAGGGATAGATTCATTACCCAAAGACTCCCTATGCTGTGGAACAAAATCCCGGTATATGTGAGGCAAAGCACCTCGCTGGCTTTGTTTAAGAGAAATCTTGACCAATGGATGGGAGATCGCAAGTATACCCCAGGGATTACCTCAGTGTCACTGCTCGACAGAGGCACAGCAAAATAATGGGCATAGTTCCCCAAACCTAAGGGGTGGTGTAAGCCACAAAACTATGGGCTAGGCTTGTAAATGCCCTCGGGCAGATAGCCTAGTATGAACCTATGAACCTATGAACCTATAAGTTATAACTTTGTTTCAAAATAGTTTTACTTTTAAGCAGTATGACTTAATAACCACTAGGTGGCAGTGTATGATTTTACTATTTAAACAATAGATATGAGGATATTTTTAATCTAATGAAGTTCATGTTTTAAATGAAGTGGATGAAACTGATAATTGAAAAGATATTGAGTTTTACTTCTGGCTGTAAGTGTTTTTTTTTTTTAAATCAAAAAAGAATAAAAAAAAAACTTAACTCTTCCTTACTGTCTTCTACAGAGTCTGCCCTTTTCCTTCTCCATTTTCCCTATTAAAATAAATATTGGAAAAGTTGAGGTCTTTTCCCATCAAAATCATAGTACCATCCTCTCCCACCTTCTCCTGCACAGCTGTCTTAAAGGAAAACTCCACCTTAGAACTCAAAAAACATATTTTTTCATTGCATCTTTGTTTTTTAGATATTTCAATGCCTCAAAATCACTTCAAGTGCTTCTTTTACAATTTTACTGTGTTTCTCTGAAAATGGCGGCTGATGGGGCCTGCCATAGTAACGTGATCTTATTTTCTTGTTTTCATTCCTTCTTCCCAGTATACATTTCAAGTCCTCTTTATATGACTCATGCTAGACATAAGGAAGTGGTGCTGTTTTCTCATGAAATTAAGATTAAATGGCAGGACTGTGAAGCACTGTCATCTTAACACACCTTCTGTAACAGAGCTGCTTCTATGTTTACCTGCCTGAGCCTCATTTATGTGTCTTTCAGAGCTTGTTCTATGCTATAAATAACTGTTAGCTACTTGTAGCAAAAAAAGTAGATAAATAACAGGTTTTTGTAAGAGGGGGCTTTTGTAGTCCTAAAATATTTGACAAAACCACCCCAAACACTCATACTGATGTGTGAAAACTAACTGCAGTAAATGATCCTTGCTGTACATTTATAAGTGACAAGTAGTAGGACTGTAAACCTACTCTGTCTGCTATTTCCCAATGCCTTCAGTGGGTGGATTTTTCTCTCTCATGAATGATGCAGACTTAAAATGTGCTTTACTAGTTTCTCAATTATTCCTGTCATGTTCACCCTCCTTTTTTCTATTTCATATTTACTTATACTTTGGTAACCAGGAAAGTGAACTGGTCCCATGACCCTTTTCAGCCACAACTTAGGCTACATTGGCAAAGATAATAATTATTAAATGCACTTAGTAATATAAAGACAAAAATGCTGACATAAAGACATTGACCAAGATTGCATGTGCAACACATAGCTAGTGTGTGACAGTGACCAAGTAAATCACTGAGCAACATTTACTAGAATGTATACATTAATAATACTTAACTATACTACGTTCTTTATTATAAATAATTAATTGTATGCATACACATACACACACACACACACACACACACACACACACACACACACACGTATATACTGTGTGTGTGTGTGTGTGTGTGTGTGTGTGTGTGTGTGTGTGTGTGTGTGTGTATGTGCATGTGTATGCATTCAAACGCAGTTAAGTACATCTGATTTCCTTTTCTTAGTGTTTTTAATGTAAGGGTTACATACTAAATGTATGTTAAAGTAAATTCAGCTGTATATTATGCTTGCACTCTAACACTGTAAGGACTGACTCAGTCAGTGGGAATTTCTTACAATGGATCTGCATGTATCAGATATGCATCAGCCTCTGGAAGGATGTCACAAAAAAGCATAAAATACCTTTTTTATGAACAGTATCAGTGCACCTAGTTGATAGGGTAGCAACCACTCTCTTTCTGCAGTTCTGGCCTGTGTTTGGGGAGTGGGGGGCTTTAAAATTGTAAATGCATTGATACTTTACAAGAAAAAAATATTTTCTGACTTTTCTCTACATGTCATATTAATCTTTGATACTACATTTAAGTTATCTTAACATATAAACTACTATAAATAACATTTAAAGCTTAGCATTTCAATACTGTGTTGCTGCTTATGTAAATTTATCAGTAGAGAAATTCACCACAATTAATATCCACAGCATCAGAAACAAAGTCTCATGTCTGCATGCCTGGTTAAGCCAAAATAAACCTGACTTCACAGCCATTACAGAGACTTGGCTAAAACCATATATCAGGGATGCTGAATTCCTACCCCTATCTCTAGTTGTCTAAGGACAGACAGAACAAAGGAAAAAGGTGGCGGAGTTGCCTTAATTTAGCCAAATACTTTTACAGTATTACAATACACAAAACCTATCCCACAGTTCTCTACTGCAGAGATACTCCTGGCCTTCCTAAAATTGAATCACTGTAAAAACCTGTATCATGGTCATATACATTCCCCCAGGTAATAACATACCTGTACTTGAAGAGATTCTTGCCTGGGCTACTACTAATATTAATAATGAAACTATCATCTTACGTGACGTTAACATCAATTGGCATGATATCTCAAACAATGACCACTCTGACAGCATTAACCTATATAATTACACTCAACTAATCACAGATATCACCAGATCCAACTATAAAAACAATAAAAGCTCAGTCCTTGACTGGATCCTGGTATCCGACCCAAAAAAAATATCCTCCTTTGGTACACTATCAAATAGTATCAGTGACCACTCACCTGCCTTTGTAATATGTAAGGTTACCCCTATCCCACACCAACACCAAGTCAAGCACATTAGGGATTTATCCAATTTCTCCCCATCTACCTTCAAAGAGATCTTATACAGCATGAACTGGATGCCATTAAAACATCTCCTACTCAATGATGCTGTTGAGTTTTTTTAATTCAACATATTTTGAGACCTTAGATAGGGTAGCCCCACCTCGCCTGAAGAGAGTTAAGGCTAAACATGCCAACTGGCTGACCAAACACACTAAGGAAATTATGACCACTAGAGACAAAGCCTGGAAAGCCTAGCAAAAAAACAAAAACCCAAGTGACCTCACTCATTATAAACAGCTACGCAACCAGGCAAAAATGTCTAGTGATTAAAAATAAAAAAGAACATTTGCAAACTCTTTAAAATCAATACAAACAAAACCCTAAAAAGTTGTGAGGAGCACTCCCTACTTTGTCCAGGTACTAAAAAAATAATCATTGCCCAAACCCTGAGAAGACTCCCCCTAAGATATAGCCACTCTCTTTAACTCTAACTTTGACACCATAGCAAAGCTAACCTCCACCTTCCCACCAACAAACCACCAAATACTCCATCATCCTCGTGTCCAAACTCCTCTATATCTACTTTCACATTCACACCAATACCCGCCTCCACTATAGAAAAACTCCTTCATAAACATAAACAATGCACAAATGCTCCAGATGACTTACCAGTTGGATTTCTACAATTAGCCACAAAATCCATTGCCCATCTGGTCAGTATACTCCTCAATAAATCCATTAAGGAGGCCACCATACCTAACATTTGGAACAAACCCTTTGTTCTTCCTCTACATAAAGGCGGTTACAATTCTGATATCTCTAATTTCTGGCCCATAGTAATCCTCTCCCCATCTCTAAAATATTAAAAAAATTGTTCACATTTAGCTTCTCAATTATCTTAATAACCACATCCTCTCCCCTAGTCAGCAAGGCTTCAGGCCAGGGCATAGTGCTAGCACTGCTGTCATATCCTTTCTGGACACAGTAATATCCTTTCTGGACACAGTAAATAGGGCTTAAGATGCCAGATACTTAGTTTCCTCAATCTTCCAAGACCTTTCAAAGGCCTTCAATATGGTTTCCCATCCCCTACTACTTTCCAAACTCTCCAACCTTGGTATCTCACTCCTCACCCTGGAATAGTTTTCTAATTATCTCTCAGACAGGCAACAAGCCACCAAATGGAAAATGTCCTGCTCACCATTTCTGAAGACAACAGGTGTCCCCCAGGGTTCAATACTAGGCCCCCCTCTTTTTTAGCATATTCATCAATAACTTCCATACCACTCTTACTCATGGCACAGTTATCCAATATGCCGATGACTCTACAGTCATCTGCTCTGTAAAGACTGTGTCCAACCTGCAGCAACTTACCTAACAGGCCTTTACAGAAACCAAAGCTTGGATGTCAAGTAACCATCTTACTCTTAACCCTACTAAAACTAAGATTATAATGTTCACCCCCCCAAAAAAAAAATACCCCTGTCAACATAAACACATTCTCTGTCCATTCCCTAACTAATGCTAACACTGCTGTCATTCCAAGTACCAAACTATTAGTTGTCATCATTGATGAAAATCTAACGTTCGCTACTTCCACCTCTACTTTAAGGTGCTCCCATCCTCACCAACATGCAGTCCTCTCTGAAAACCAAACTTGACACATGCTACAATAAGATCACCAAATGTGTAACTAAATCAAAATATTCATCCCATCATTGTCTATCCTTTCACCAACTAAACTGGCTTGAACTGCCACAACACCTCACATACCTTCATCTAACTACTGCACATAAATTTATATACAAACCACCTATGAGACCCTCTCTCTCTTTTTTACTGTCCACCTATCATCCCAACAGACCTGTTAGATCTGAAAACACATCATTGCTAAAAGTTGACAAACCAAATCTCTCAGATGGTCAAATGCTGTACTCTGTCTTCTTCTTCATTCAGCTGCTCACAATAGGGGTCACCACAGCAGATCAACTGTTTCCATTTCTTCTTGTCCTCTGCATCTTGCTCTGTCACACCAACCACCTGCATGTCCTCTCTCACCACATCCATAAACCTTATCTTAGGCCTTCCTCTTTTCCTGTTACCTAGCAGCTTCATCCTTAGCATCTTTTTGCCCAAACCAACTTAATCTTTCCCTCTTTGGCTTTGTCTCCAAACCTTCCAGCCTGGGCTGACCCTCTAATATATGTATTCCTAATCCTGTCCATCCTCATCACACCCAGTGCAAATCTTAACATCTTCATCTCTGCCACGTCAAGCTCTGACTCCTGCCTTTTTGCCAGTGCCACTGCCTCTAACCCATATAACATAGCTGGTCTCACTACCCTCTTGTAGACCTTCCCTTTCACTCTTACTGGTACACGTCTGTCACAAATCACTCCTGACACTCTTCTCCACCCACTCCATCCTGCCTGTACTCGCTTCTTCTCCTCTCTTCCACAATCACCATTACTCTGAACTGCTGATTACAAGTACTTAAACTCATCAACCTTCACCACCTCTACTCTCTGCATCCTCACCATTCCTCTATCCTTCCTCTCATTCACACACATATGTTCTGTCTTAGTCCTGCTGACCTTCATTCCTTTTCTCTCTAGAGCATATCTCCACCTATCCAGGGTCTCCTCCACCTGTTCCCTATTCTCACTACAGATCACAATGTCATCTGCAAACATCATAGTCCTCAGGGACTCCTGTCTGATCTTGTCTGTCCACCTGTCCATCACCATTGCAAATAAGAAAGGGCTCAGCGCTGATCCTTGATGTAATCCCACCTCCACCTTAAACACATCCATCACTCCCACCGCAGACCTCACCGCTGTCACACTACCCTCGTACATATCCTGTACCACTCTTACATACTTCTCTGACACTCCCGACTTCCTCATACAATTTCACAACTCCTCTCTAGGCACCCTGTCATATGCTTTCTCTAAATCCACAAAGACAGAATGCAACTCCTTCTGACCTTCTCTGTACTTCTCCATCAACACTCTCAGACCAAACATTGCATCTTTAGTGCTCTTTCCTGGCAAGAAACCATACTGCTGATCACTAATCATTACCTCCCTTCTTAACCTAGCTTCCACATCTCTTTCCCATAACTTCATGCTGTGACTGATCAGTTTAATCCCTCTGTAGTTACTACAACTCTGCACATCACCCTTATTCTTAAAAATCGGTACCAAAACACTTTTTCTCCATTCCTCAGACATCCTCTCACTTTCCAAGATTTCATTAAACAATCTAGTTAAAAACTCCACTGCCATTTCACCTAAACACCTCCATGCTTCCACAGGTATGTCATCTGGACCAACAGCCTTTCCGTTCTTCATTCTCTAAATAGCTATCCTTACTTCCTCCTTGCTAATCCACTGCACTTCATGATTCACTATCCGCACCTCATCCAACCTTCTCTCCCTCTCATTCTCTTCATTCATCAACCCCTCAAAGTACTCTTTCCATCTGCTCAACACACTCTCCTCGCTTGTGAGTACGTTTCCCTCATTATCCTTTATCACCCTTACCTGCTGCACATCTTTACTAGCTCGATCCCTCTGTCTAGCCAATTGGTACAGGTCCTTGCTGTACTCTGTCACAGTCTCTAAACTCTGGAATACTCTCCCACCTTCTTTTTTAACCATAAGTAATCCTGTTCCCTTTAAGTCATCCCTAAGAAAACAACTTTCTTCACATTGGCACTATTCATGTGCCAAAACAAAACCTCCTTAAATTTCTGCCTCCTCACTTTAAACCTATCCCTATTCAATCTCAATACTCCTTAAATCTCTCTCACATTATCTCACCACAACAACTGCATGACCTCAAACTCTAACTGTTAAATCTTTGCTACTAACACCCACAACCCAATAACACTTACCCCGGGATTCATGAAGCTTGCGCCAGGCGCATGCATAGCGTAGGCGTTATGACGCCAAATATGGCTGTTGAGCGATTCAAGTACGATCCAATTCCACGTGCACTACCGGCGTACGCCAGATCTGCGCAGCCCCCGGCGTAGGTATGCTAATCAACCCATGTGCAGTGTTGCACCATGCAAATGAAGGCATATAGCGATTCATGAAGTGGTGCAGGCGTAGCGTAAGCCCACGGAAATGTAAACCAAAAAACACGGTTTACATTTTCCCAAACAGAACATCGGAGCTATGGAAGAGGGCCAGACCCAGGTATCACAATGTTAACATATGCCAATGGTGAAATACATAGCCAATGGCATAAGAAAAGATGCACAACACGTAAATAACAACATTTAATATCATGTCCACAGTAACGCACAGCACAACTGCAGGGCATGTGTGCGGAAGCTGTAACATAAAGAAATAATATAAAAATGTCATAAAATCTCAATGTAATAGAAATCAGGTTTACAGCATAATACACAATGGAAGACATGGAACATCACAACCAAGGTGCAAGGGTTGCTAAGGGCTGGTGATAGTGTTCAGCACGGTAACTATGAATTAGTAGTCAATGCCATGCAAATGAGGCAGATAATACTGAATTGCAAATGTCCTGCCAGATGAAGGTTGTACCATATAGTGCAGTGGTATAACACCGAGGAGTGGCTCAGAGGAGATACATGCCATCAGCAGAGGGGTGTGCCACCGTAGCAGTAAGCACATTGGAGCATTGCAAATCTGGCCTGTCCGTTGCTAAGCAAAGCTGCAGGACAGGGGTGGGGAGGAATCGTTTAGCTGAGAGCACACATAGTGGCCAAAAGCGCATGTGTACGAGGATGAAAATGTGCCCGAAACCCAGTAATCAGACGCACGCACTGCAAACAATAGCAGAAACAGGAAGGTCAGGGGAAGAAAAGAAGGAAATGCGGAAGTAGGGTAATTGGAGTACTAATGAGCAATCAACACCAATCAACCCACGAAGGCCAATCGACGGCAGCTGACAAGTCTGCTTGCAGAAACCTGCAAAACAGAATAGGGGAGGCATTTCAATGCAAAGAAAGGAGGGGAGGTATTGGATTGCAAAGATAGGAGACCTGACACAGCAGAGCAAAGCAAACCGACAGCAGACCGGCAGTAGCACACATATCGCAAGATACGCCAGGTCCAGGAATGTACAAATGAAAGTAGGTTGCAGGATGCACGCCAGAAAATGGTAGGTGCAATGCGCAGAAATGTAAAGGGAAGGTCAAGAGGTAATCCACGGCAGGCAAATGTAATTCAACACCAAAGGCACCACAATAGTAGTTCCGGCAGTAAAACACATAAGATAACCTGTAGCTACGATCATACATACACACCCTATGACATCATCGGTGTTCACAGCACAATAGTATAAAGTGTGAAAGCACCCAACACACACCTGTGTATTCCCAAACACCACACCATAGGTATAAACACACGGGGAACTTTTAAAATGTACATGTTGGGAGCTGCCATAGCTGTGATTCATCAGCATGTGTTAGAGACTGATGGTGTTGTGGAGGATGATGCCGACAACCACCGCAGGCCTCGGAGGAGAAGGAGAGTGTTCAGACCAAGGGTAACCTACCAGGGGCTACATGACCTGGAGATAGTAGAGCATTACAGGGTGGACAGGGACATCTTACAGCAAATAGTGGAGCTGTGCCGGCCATGCCTGAGAACCAGAAACAACAGAGAGGAACCCATCCCAGTGGACACGAAGGTATGTGTAAGCCTGCGAATACTGGCCACAGGTACCTTTCAAAGGCCAACTGGAGATATAATGGGTATCTCACAGGCATCAGCATCCAGGGTACTACACCAGTTCCTGGATGCCATGTTACCACATGCCAATGAGCAGATATACTTCCCCAGAACTCAGGAGGAGTTGGCCAGCAATATGCGCCACTTCCACCGTGTGGCACAATACCTGGAGGTACTGGGTGCGATAGACTGCACGCACATACAAATCAAGTCACCACCCAGTGAGCAGGGTAGGGGCTACATAAACCGCAAGGGATTCCACTCCATGAACTGCCAGGTTGTGTGCAATGCCCAGGGCATTATCATGGATGTGTGTGCTGGCAGCCCTGGAAGCTACCATGACTCCCATACCTGGCATGCCTCACAGCTGTATCAGGTATTTGTCAGGGGGGACATCCCACATGGCCATCTCGTGGGGGATGCTGGCTATGCACTGGAGCCGTAGATGATGACTCCCATCAGAAATGCACACATACCCATGCAAGAACGCCATAATGAGGCACATGCACAAACCAGAAGCATCATAGAGCGTGTGTTCGGGATGCTGAAATCACGGTTCCGGTGCTTGGATACATCTGGTGGAGCCATGCAGTACTCTCCAGGCACGTGTGCCCACAACATCATAGTATGTGCCATGCTACATAATATGATCCTACGGAAGCAGCTGCAGCAGGGACAAAATGGTGAAGGCCCTCATAGCCCACCGCAATTGCCAAGGCCATTACAGGCACAGAGGGATTCAGACCATGAACACACTGTGCCAGCCCCAGTAGGCAGACAGAGGCATGCCCAATATGCCTACACCTTGGCAAAGAGGGAACGTATAGCACATACTCTGACAGTGTAGGCCCCTACAGACTGACACCTCTCTACCTGCACACACAGTAAAATGGATGGCACACAAACATGACCACCTGTAAATTGTAATGTATAGGTGGCCCAATGTGTGACTCCTACATAGGCATCCCTCAAACATTGTAAACACAACAGCCAGTGGAACACGGAATGCCAACACCTGAACAGTACATGAGTCTTACAGCATATGGTGGTGCTGTGTGCCTGTCATGTTCCCCGCCAGATATATATATGTGTGTGTATATATATATATATATATATATATATATATATATGTATATATTTAGATAGATATATATATATATATATATATATATATATATATATATATATATATATATATATATATATATATATATATATATATGTACACATATGCATATATATAATACAGATAGAAAGGGCAATAGAGGGATATATGATGATATAGATGGATTCAGCGATATCTGCAAATATAATAGATAGTTCAATGACATTCATAACATCTTGGAGGTACAAATAAATAGGATACCGCCAACCATGGAATGTGTAACATACCGACATGCGTAACCACGAGGCTGAAAGACCGCTAGAACACAGTACCGGAACAGTACATCCGTGAGTAATAGTATGATGATATGAAGGGACAGTTAGTCACCACTGCCGGTGTTGCGGTCCACGTAGGTACTGTGTTCAACTGTGTCTGTGAGTGCCATAGTCTGTGTAAGTGTGCGTTGAGGGTGCCGTGTGTGTCTCTGTGTGACTGTAATGTGTGTGTGTGTCCGCAACATGTGTTTGTTAGTGCCAAGTCAGAGGCAGATCAGTACGGTAGGTGTGGGTATAGCTAGCCGTAGGCATACGGTTACTACCTGTCCCACAGTAGGAGGGACAGCCCCACCCTGGGCAGGTGTGTCCTGACATAAAACAGTACAAAGGGCAAATGTCCGAGATGGTAGGACATAAATATGTCCCATATATAATGTAACAGTCGTATTTAATAGTTATGCCTGTATGTAAGAAACTTAAATGTTACATGCAATATGATAAGTAGCCAAAGTCACACAACGATAGGTATGTAGTGAGAATAAAAGTATGTGCTAACCTGTGTACTGACCGTGGCTACATGTTGGCCTGTAAACACCGCTTTGTGTTCCACAAGTGTCTGACAATGACCATATGAAAAGGTGGCAAACCATGGCAAACAGGCTCTTTTAACAACACAACCACAATGACTGCAAATACCTGGGACAGAAATACAAGGGATAGCTGTCACTTACACATATCCCCTGATATATTGCTTCAATTACGGAGGTATATAAGTAGCAAGCTCACCTGCAGATGATATAGAAACCAATTAACAATGGCCCAACGTACAATCCCGTAACATAAGTCTACTAACTGTTAGCTCTCTAATTAGGGATGGAGCCCACACACATATATACGGATTATGTAGAAATGCAAGGCCCACAAACCTGTATATGTTACGTACAACCACCGACATCCCCCACACTAGAAACTAAAGCAATACAGACTGCAATAGCAGCACAAACATCCAGTCAGTCAATTACATCTGCAGAACCCTCAACATACCGTGTGAGAGACACAATTAAAGGCGTCATGCAAAATTGCAGGCGTTGTATAATGGAACAAACAGCCATGTTACAGGTTTTGATTGAAATACTACGTTATCAGACGTTGGGATGACAGGTACACCCACATGTTGAACCAAATACTCTACCTGTCACACACAATCAACGGGGGACATGAATCCAAACTATACTTGTCTCCATGCATAGCAGTTGCAGTTACACATAACAAAACACAATACAGACCATCTCCCCAAAGGTAGGGCAAATAGGCAACGCCCAAGTGGAGAATCCAATTATACCCCACTGTCGCCACGTAATTGGCGAATGGAGTAGCTGCACAGCTGATATGCAAGTAATTAGTCACTCAGGAACACCAATTGGCGGGATGAATCCACATGTTCCAGGTATTGACGTATATAAGGATGACTTACCAGGCATTCAAACCGTATGCTCATACCAAATAACAGTTGAAACACTGTGACAGAGATAGAAACGAAACACCATAACGACAACAAGGTATGTAGAATGCCCGATATGTAAGGTTATGTATAGCATGATCTGTATTAATTAGTTTTACTGTATGTATAGCCTGGTTTGCATTAATTAAACATGTCCGCAATGCATAAAGTGGGGAAAGGTATTTATGTAGTGATGTCTTGCTGAGCATACTAACGCTTGTAGAAACTGTGCGTCCAGCAGTGGGACACAAGGTACACAGCACAGACACCACAAGGGATGCTACATGAGGGTGTTAAACAGAACAATGCCATACAACCCGCCGTCAGTGGTAGGGTATGTCCAACAAGGACGTGCCATAGCAGGGGATAGTATATGTTGATATACTGTCACAGCACGCATGTGTATGGACATATAACGTTAATGACATATGTAAGGTGGTCCCGCTGTGCAAGTATGCTTTGCATTATGGGATACTACATGAAATATGTGTAATGTATAGTATTATAGGTAGATATGACAGATATTCTACACAGCATAACAGGCATATCATGCATACCACAGGTATCGTCTATTGGTATGCACAATAACAGGATACATATGGCCTGTAGGTATGGGACATAGTAATAGCATGATAGCTAATCTAAATGGAAGGGCTACCAAGTAACCATGCACAAAGGACATGTAATTGCTTCACAGGTGCATAGTGGGGTACTATGCAGTCTAGCAAGTCCATGTGTAAGCACAACTACAGTGTTCACACTAGTAGCACCTCTCTAGGGTAGTGTCCTGTGAACAGCAGAGCCAGGTGTCACCTGAACCTCTGCACAGCACAGCCACTGCAGTGATCCCAGGCCTACATGTGTCTCCCAACCACCAATGGAGGTATCACATGAACAGTGCTACTGAGTGTCCCTGTGTGATGTACAAAGGACTTATGTTCCACAGCATGGTGAGTGTCCAGCTTGGGAATGTAACCCAGAAGCACATCCCACTCATTGTGGCGTGTGTGCACATATCCATGAGCATGTTGCTCACAGTGGCCTCTGCTTATGTCGCGTATGAGGAGTATATCCAGCAATAATGTTGTGGACATGGGTCCTGTCTGATCAGCAGAGGTCACCCCTGAGTATGTAGTATGCAAATGTGTACAGATGTGGTGTCCGTAGTGCAGCCGCATATTTAAACTGTTGGAGCTCAGTAAACGTCATGGCGTGTTAATGTTGTGGCATGTAAAGCTGTAGCTGTTGTGTAAGGTACACCCTAAATGGGGTGGTGTACCATTGAATGTGTGTAGATTACTTGAGTTCAGAGGTACAATGGGTGCCTATGTACCAGCTACACACCCAGTACAGAAAGGTGTGGCCACGTAGAAGGATATCCACGCCACAGTGGCAATACGGTAACCACAGGAGTGGGTGTGATATATGTGTGTACTGCAAACATGTACAATGTGATATGTATGTTGGGGACTACCATCCATGTGATAGTCAGTGGGTGAATGGTGTAATGCAAAGGTGATGTGCATGTATCTTGTGTCATGCAGCTTGATGCCATGAAAGTCATATTATGTATCTGTCACAGCGACACCCATATGGTTGGAGTCAGTATCAGCTGGTGGAGCAATCATGGCGCTTGGTATGTAGGGGTTTGAAAGCTAGGCAGGGAAAGTCCCCTGTGCTAGCCTGTTCCACAGGGAAGCATATACTGAACATGAGGGGCCCTATGACTGAGGACTGTGGTATGTCAAATGTACCTGACATGTAGTAGGTACTATGGTATGCTGGCCTCACTGTGTGTCCTGTCCATGAGCCACATAGCATAACATCCTGAGACACAGGGTACGATGTGCAGATGGATGTGTATGTTGTCAATACCAGAATGGGGAATGGTGCTGAAAGGCAATGGGAGGACAATGTAAGATGTGTGGACTCCCGTACCATCAGCAACTGCCCTGGTAACTGCATGAAAGGAGTCCACCATGTGTGGGGGCCATGCTCTGGCCTTAACAAGCCCAACCCAGGTGGCAGCAAAGGACAGGAGCCCAACAATGTCTCTGTGAATGATGTCCTTGATGATGTGCCCCATAGTCATGCAGAACAGTCCAGTCAGGTGTGTAGGACTATAGTCCCACTCGTGCAATGTGGTGCCACCTGTGTGTAGTGTGATAAATGCTGCTGTGTGCCATTCAGGGGCTACAATGTCTGAAACAAGGCTATTACTGAATATGGTGGCCTAGTGGGGAGACATGTAATTCAGAGGTTGGTGGACATCACAGCCTGGGACGTTGAAAGGTGACATGGGGCCAGTGTCCCAGGACATATAGAGTGTAGGTCAGTACTGTGTAGGTGTGACCACAGGGACACCACAATGTTCATGTATGGATTGCGGCCCTGTAGTGAGTGAGAGGGTGCAATGTCAGCATTGAATACATCATCCAGCATGTTGCCAACAACACCTGGGTCCTCAATGTTCCTGTGTGACTGTTGTATGTGACAGCAGATGTGGGTGCTGCCATCGAATACTGACATACCACCATAATGCCTGGTGGTACGCCCCGGAATGTGTGGCAGTCATGTTTACGTAGCTAGCCTTGGAGTATGTGATGAGGGACCCTGTGGCCCCACCACAGCTGACCAGTGAGCCACCCCACACATGGGAATGTACACCACTGTGCAACAGCCTACACCTGTTGTTGTACATCATATGTTCATGGAACATGACCACCAGAGTGGCGTCTGTTATCTGGTGTGTACCATCATGGCTCTGTGTGGAATAGCATGATCCATGCAGTTGTGTACATGCTAATGAAGTGCACTGGGTTATGTGTCAGCATTTGTATGTGCATTGTCCATCTGCACGGGTGTCATAATGTTAACAACTGCTGTCAGCAGACGTCTGTAGTAGGTGTTGTAGTACACATGTACTGTGTATGCTGTGATGGGTGTGTTGCCGGGATGTGGCTAACAAGGTCAATTAGCATATGTTCGGAATCCACCAATGAGGGGATAACCCCAGGTGTGTAACACCAGTCACATGGTGGTAGTGTTCATGCCAAGGGTAATGTAGGTCTTGGAGGTGGTGTGTATGGGTTGATCCAGCAGAGCGGAGGGTATGACTCATGGATGTGTCGGTACATGAGTGGCTATCCCAGTGAAGTGTGGGGTAGTGTCAGTCACACATCAGTAGTAGCTGTCTGAGGCCCACTGTCCACTATACCAACATAGAAGGTATGTTACCCGTGGGATATGATGTTGATTCTGTCGCTTGTTACAATGTGTATAGTGGTCCCGGACACAGTTAGTTGCACATGGAGCACCTCTGATGCATTGTGCTAAGTAACTTGCCAGGATGTGTGCAAAATATACTGGGATATGGGAACCCCTCAGCTGTGGGTGTGCCGGTCCAGGTATGTGCCTGAAAGGTATGGTCTGTCTATAACCTGTCATTGCAGGTGTGCTCTGCAGAGCCTAGAGGCAGGTCCCAGTCACTGCAGAGATGTTTGAGTGGTGTATTATAAGGTGTGCCTTGCCTGCGTGCATCACAGAGGAAGATGCAAGCATTGTGTCACATGACCCCATGTCGTGCCTGCCAGTTACCTCCCTGCCGGTGACAGTTATTGGAAACTGTGCAAGACAGGCAGTATAGAAGCAGCAAGAGCCTTACATGTGAGCTGTACTCCCAGGGTTGACAGGTGCAAGTCATCTGTGCCACAGCATTGTGTTTGACCAGGACAGTCATAGCGGACAGATACCACATGCCTGTGGAATGACAATAGGAGCATAGGCAACTGTTGAAGTGACACAGTCGGTCATTGTACAGTGGTATCGTGTCTGGACAAATGCAAAATGCTCCCCAGGGCTAGGTCCACACCCTCAGGGCTATAAGACTGGTGAGCTATTGCATGTCCGTGCACACGTAGTCTGTGAAGTGGCATCACAGGGCAGTCACACTAACACGGAGAATGACAGTCATATCATACCTGGTGAGGTGTGGCATGGGTGCACAGGTTATGTTGCAAAAGCAGTTACCCGACAGCAAGATGTAAGCGACTAATGCCTTGTGTAGCCTGCTGTGTGGAACTGCAGTGTGACTCCCTACAGAGTCATCTATGACTGGTGTGTTGTGAATGTTACAACTCACTATTGGCTGTATGTGATGGGCACACATGAGTCTGTGGGCTATAAGCTGGCGATGTTGTCTTCCATGATGGGGGCTACCTCTGGTGACTACAGTGAGTATGGAGACGTACTACACAAGTTGTCCTCGTAGGTGTGGCCAGTGGTGTAGATCATGTGAGACTATGTGATGGGTGGGGTGTGTTGCGAATGTTACACATCCCCAAATGACTGTCAGGTGCAGTCAGTGTTGGTGACAGCATTACCCCCAGCCATAGCTGTCAACCTCCTGTCCCCAAACTGAGAAACATTAGCCCTCATACTGTGTGACAAATGGGCAAAACGTGGAACACTTACAACTGGCTTACTAACAGCGTCAACTAGGAAGGGCATATGATGGCTAAAATAGGCTGGTCTTACGTATAAAAAGATATTCCAATGAATTAATATGATTCCCATCTATTTAGCCATGGCTAGCAGGTAAACTATTTACAACAATGAATGTGTGACAGACCCTTCCAATGTGGAACCTTGAGGAACATGCACCTTTTAGAACCCCAAATGAGGTACGTTCCTTGCAATGAGGTTCACCTGAGAGCTATGCCCCCAGCACGGCTGCAGAAGTGCATCCCCCACAGGCTGTAGTGCCGTATGTTGGGAGGTGAGCATTGAATGTGTACATGAGACAATTGCTCTATTGCCACATGTACAACATATCCCTCATATAGACAGGCAGTAGCACTGGTACGTGACAGTTGGACATGCCTGTATATACAACCATGTCCCACAGGATATGTGCATTACATGTGTACAACAGCTGTCGTACCTTAAGCAAGCTGGGAAGTGTAAGACAGACAGTGTACCTGTGGGAAATGGTGTGGAATGGGCGCTATAGTAATCAGTAGCTCATGATATGCTCACAAGTTCTGAACAAGTGCCTAGCATGACCATACAATACAGATAGGGTGTTGAATAATATCAACCCACAAGTGGTGATGACAGTCATTTAGGGTGGCACCGCACTATAACCCTGCTGAGTATGGTGTGCATGTCCATGAACCATTAGCACTGTAGATGTTAGCAGTACAGATGTACAAGACAACACAGATATTTGATTACAAATACCTTTGCATGTCACAGGAGTGTTCCACCAGTGACCTGCTGACAGACTCACAACTACAAAAGGTGCAAGAGTGACATGTGCACAGCACACCAATGCCAGCTACAGTAGAACAGGGTTAATGTGTTGTACCCCACTCTCATTGTAGCCCATACCACACAGACAAATGTTAGGCATCTGTGTATGTAAGGCTGTGAATGGCCATGACCTATCAGTATAGCTGTGTCAGTGCTGTGAACAACATATAGAATGGGCTGTGTGGGTAAGGTGTGTGACATATGTGCACAGTCTGATGGATGATACCAACAGTGTCACTGCTAGGTGAACATCCCTGTACCCATAAACTACTAGCTAGGCTGTGGTCAACATTATGGACACTGTGTAAGGGATGGTGCTGTGCAGTGCACCCCCCGACATGGTGACGTCTCCAGGCCCCTTAGGTAGTCATATGAGGTACCCATGTAATATCAGGGTGCCATCCATGGGCACAGAGATCACTGGACAGGCATATACAGCACTGTGGTAACCAATATTGGATCACATACCACCTGTAAGGGGTAATGGCTATGCATTAATGTGCAATACCAGCCTTCACAATCCACACCTCCACTATGCAGCATGCTGTCTACCTTGCAGAAGGACATTTGCTACACCATGATGATGGACATGCTACATGTCCATTTCCTGATCTATATGACATATGTCATGGACAGCCACCGTCCTAATACTAGGATCGCCACAGGCTGGACAGATCCCTGTGCCATATATGTGACATACTCCTACCATAACATGCAACCCTGTCCATCAAAGCTGCACATGTCAACCCAGTCATACATGGTGTGATGGCCGCATGGTAGATGTACTATCAACTGACTGGATCAGTAATGTGGCACTGATGCACCTTGCGGTGGCACAATGGCTGTCTGTTACAGCTTGGAAACCATGCCCGCACATGCTATGGTTGATAACCATCCCTGCGAATGTCGTCTGACTAGCCATTGTCCCATGTCTATCACATGTGCAATACAGGCGATCCGTGGCAGGATGTTGAACAGTTGTACAGTGCTGTGTAGATGTATATGGCAAAACACATGCATGTACAGGTGTCCATGCGTATGTGTGCATTGTCACTGCTCAAGTCCATTACGGCTGTATCTGTGTTGATATGTGACATATACACAGCATCCAGGTCAACAGTAGTACCGTGGACACATCGAGGCATGTGCAGATAGGTAAGAACACAAGTGCAGGCAAATAGACATGCCCACAGCAAGACAGCATTTACATGGAGCATGAACACTGTAATGAGGTGACACACATATATGGTGATGATATCCAATGCATAATGGGTGTGACATGTGTGACGAAAACACGACAGTCGTGTCAGTGTCATGATGCTTTGCAAAGATAACTGTACAGATGCAGTAGATATCATAGAAATGTATGTGCAGCAGTATCTCTGTACATCTCTGAAACTGTGACCTGTCACCATCATTATGTCTTACAGATAATGCCCCGTACACGCCTCACAGCATACACCCGCCAGGAGGATGATGTCCCCATCCCACAGCTCCATGACAACTATGACTTGTTGTTCAGCCATGTGCCACAGCATGCCCAGCAGTGGGATGACCTGTGGCAGGATCTATGCAGGAGGGTGAACGATGTGGGTGGCCATAACCACACCTACCAGCAGGTGCGCAGACACTGCATGGACCTGATACAACATGCAAAACAGCATGCCACTGCAATCGCCAGGGAACAAGGTGGAACAGGTGGTGAGCCACCAACCCAGCCCCCACTCACACACACCGAGGAGCTACTGGCCAGTCTGGGGACACCCAGGGAACAGCATCCAGAAACACTAGCTGCCATCGTGGAGGTGGGTGTCTCCCAACCAATGAGCCTGGAGTTGCCTGGTAAGTCAGTACTGCACATATGGCTATTATATCCCATGTAGTTGCATGTGTCACTGTACATTATGTAAAGTAACAACATATGCAAGGTATGTGGACACACATGCTGCATACTACAGTATGCTACATTGTGTATGCACACATGTGCATACTATATGCTATTACACAGGTGAATGTGTTCACATGCACAGTGCAACCTGTGGCTGTCATACAGTCATGGATAATGTTCATACTGGTGTGTCACCCCTATACAGGTACCTCTGGCTTGCCGCACAGACATGGGTCCATTGCAGGTGAGACTGTCATCAGTATCAGGCATGTTACAGTGTAGATCTATTTGCCATGTGGCCAGTTAACACTTGCACACCTGATGTTTGTTCCAGTCATGATATGCAGGACGCACCACCCTTCATTTACACACGCCACCCATGTGCAATATATACAAACGTAATGATACACCGACTTGAAACCACAGTACTTGTCATTGCAACATGTGTGGTCAGCTGTGCATACAATGGTGGAGGTGTTCTACAATGGAGGCATATGTAGTATGCATTGGAACAACATGTGTGGTATGCACACAGTACCACACAGTGAGCTGTGATATGGGCAGCACACAGGTGTCACCATTGTGTCATATGCCCCTGCATTGGGTGCACACATTGTGATGTGCCACCTGACATGTCCCAGACATGTAGTGTTCTGTCTGCAATATTGTCACACTATCACATGACCTGTACCCCACATACCACACATTCAACCCGTTGTCTGCATAGCCCTGTGGATTGTGACATATCTGACATCTATGGGTGTATGTCATATGGGACAACACAGACATGTGGAAAAGATGCCCATCACACACAAATGTCCAACACATGTGCACACATGGCCATGGGGGATGGCCAGAGACATGTAGCCACACAGTACTTGGGATGTGTATACACCCTGTTGCACATTGTCCACACATGGTCCAATTATAGCCTTCATTGACCGATTATACAGTTGATGTGGTACACTGGGCAACCTAAAAGCCTGTGCATAGCTACTGGAGGTGTCACTGAAGTCTACCATATACGATCTGTTGAACATTACGACTGTGTTGCAGTTATGGCTATGCAATGTGTACATATTATGCATTCTACAGCAACATAGATGCCCCATGTTGCCATGCAATGGCACAGTGTCTGTACTTCACACTGTATAGCAATGTAGATGGCTCACACTACCCTCCCATGCTCATGCACATTTGCTAAACATGCATTCTATCTGTAGGGCATACACACAACACTGCAATGTGAAGCCCATTATGATGCTGTACATGTGTCAGGACACCATTGTGTCAAACATGTATGCATGTTAATGCACATGTCAGCAGATTACATGTCAAGGTCACGTCAGCCATGTGTACTGTTATCCTGTTCTGGTCCACATGGTGTATCACAGGGATGCATGCATACTACCATGATTGTGTGAACTGCATGGCTACTGATATGACACCTGCTTGCTGTAGTGTGCACCCCAGGGAGGTATGCTTACTAACACTATTAATGTCTGAGCTGCATGCCCTCTGCTGTATCACAGGCATGCTGCATGCCATCTGAAAAATCACATGCATGGTGTGTCTGTGTGTGTCTGTGTTTGTGTGTGTGTGTCTGTGTTTGTGTGTGTGTGTGTCTGTGTGTGTGTGTGTGTGTGTGTGTGTGTGTGTGTGTGTGTGTGTCTACTGTACTTTACAGTATTTCATTGCATTCACAGGTGATGTAGGTGTGTTACCCTCCTGTGGTCCATCTGATGTTAGTGTCCCCACAGATACTAGCGGTGATGAACACATGCATGACGTACAGGCAGGGTTGTCAGGGGCTGAATCTGTGCCAATGGTTACCATCCCAGCTATGTCCCCCTCTTCCCCGCACACAGCTCTGCTGCCAACACATACCGCATCACCAGTGGCCATAGAGGAAGGACAGTCAGTGTCTGTTAGCGTGGAACAGGAATGTGTGGTGGCTACAGAAGGTGTGTCTACACACCCTGGTGTCAGTGTAATGACTGCAGATGTACCACACAGGCATGTGGCCGGTGCTGCTGATAGGAGGACCTCTGGCAGACATGCACCTGCAGGACATAGCACAGCAGCTGGTATCACCAGACGCATGTTCCAGACTGTAATGGCGGCACAGGCATGTGCTGAATGGCAGAACAAAGAAGGGCAGAGGCTGCAGAGGGCTCCTATCCATACCCTAAATGACAACATCCAGGCATTGGCAAATGCTCAACAGCAGATTGCTAATGTTCTGGATAGGCGATTAGGTGAAATGGTCGGAATCCTTGACCGAGGCATTACAATCCGCGAGCAGGAACTGTCTGTGCTGGAACACCTGGTAGGAGTGAGGCATAGGCCACGTGGACGTAGGCCAGCAACACCACCTAGTATAGGTCGACGTGAGTGTGCCACCTCACATGCCCGCTCCCATGGTGCCGGTAGCAGTACCAGAGCAGCTGGTGCTTCGCTGTCAACACCAGGACACAGCAGCCCACGTGGACGTGGCCCTGGATGGTCTCAGTGGGGACACGGTTCCATCGGACATGTGTCGTCGGACAGTAGACACTCTGTACTTCCACCTGGTAGTGCCCGTGCAATCCCAGGCAGGCACAGGTCACGTGGCCGTGGACGGACACAGTGAGCTGTACAACCTGCTCTGTACAATCTGGGGCTGTCAATTATACCCCGTGTAGGCCTCACAAATGGCAGAACTGTGTACACACATACACACACACACACACACACACAGCAAACACAACTGTAGGGCTCCACAACATCCACATGAATTTTGCACAGTCATGTCTAGTCAACTCACCGGCCCTTACACACACACATGATGTTATCCATTGGTGCAGCCTATGCCCCTGGCAAACATATCACCCTGTGCATATGATGAAGCCTGTGCTGCATCCCTGTCATCCACACCATCGGTGCAGGGTTATGCACAAATATTCTGATGCACAGGGTGAACAGCATAGTGAGATGTGTATGTAATATTACCTGTGTATGCATAGTGAGGGATGTGTATGTTGCAGTGTTTGTGTGTGAATACTGAGAGAAGTGTATGTGACATAGATTGTGTACTGTCAACATGCACCAGTCATACCATGTAGTGCAGGTGCAGCATGCATTGTGATGTGTTCACGGTATGTGTCTCGGTTACATCTGTAGCACCATGTTGGTTGTGATACCCTGGTTCCCTCCTATGGTGTACTTGCATGTGCCTACAGGTGGCAGTGTTTGCGGTCCCCCACATGTAACTGTGGATTACTCACAGGCACGTCTGGCAATATCAGCATGCTACATGTACCCTCAACCTGACTGTTGGACACATCAACATGACACAGATGTCCGCACATATACTGCACCTGATGCATGTGGTCAGTGCCACAGGCTACACTGGACAGAGATGTGACATATATAGCAGGACACATTACAGGTATGGTGACATGGTGCAGTGGTTGTACACAGCGGCCTGGCCAATGATGATGTGAGGTGTCACTTGGCAGCCGGAGGCCACACTGTGCAGCAGTAAGACCCTGTAACAGTACGGAAACATGGCCGCATTCACGGGGTGTACACCACTATAACGCACACCCCATAGTGTGCAGGTGGGGACCCTTGCCTGTGTGGTCATCACCCTCACAGTACTATGCACCCACATGATGTGTCACAGAGAAGGGACATGCACAGGTAGCCAGTATGGCTGGGACCTATGGCATCAACAGGGTTGTGCAATGCATCACCATTATGGGTTAGTCACCACGTGGGGTTAGTGATCATTTCCCACTGTATATTAGCATACACCCTCACACCAAGCACCAGACATACATACAGACACACACACACTGTGGTGACCACACATGTGTATACGGACAGCCAATGTGTGTGATGCACCTCACCGGCCGATGTCATGCTTCCCAAACTGATGTATGTACAGATCTCTACAATGGTGTACAGGGATGTGTAGCAACTGGGACATATTCCCCACGATATGTGGCATCCCTGGTCACACATTCGGACACACATGGCAGTGCTGGGAATGATACACCTGCCATATGATGACACGTTTGATAGACATGCAGCAGTATTGATTGCATTATGTGTACCAATGCTATATCTGGCAAATGTGCTGCTATATGCACACGTGAGGTTCTAGGTGCTACAGGTGCCATGTGACATATAGTTGTTAACACCTGACCACTGTGTATGCATTATGTCAGCACCGTCACGTAACAGCGACATAGCGTACTGTTTGCACATGGCATGATAGGATGGTGTGTGACACAACTGTGAGCCACCCCCTGCACACATACATCTAGACAGGTGGTTCACCATGTTATGTACACACATCCCTCCATATGTGCTGTTTGTATGTCAC